>NC_092809.1:28792650-29098930 GCF_040954645.1 Diabrotica undecimpunctata | reverse complement strand
ATCACAGCTCTTACGAAGCTATTCAACAACATATGAGACTGGTAACTTACCAAAAGACTGGCTATTCTCAATATTCATTGCATTTCTCAAAGAAGCCAACGCTAGGAAATGTGAAGAACAAAGATTAATTAGTTTGATGAGCCATGTACTTAAAGTACTCCTTACTATGGAGGACAGGTATGTCAACCGCGATGTGTATGCATGTTTCACTGCTTTAGAGAAGGCATTTGACAAAGTGCCACATCGGAAACTAATCGATATCCTAAAAACATCAGGACTCGATGGTAAGGATAAAAGATTAATCTCAAACATCTCCAATAAAAAGCAACAATGCGATTCGAAAATGAATTGTTCGAGATTGTCACAGTCGGAAAAGGAATTCGACAGGGTTGTATACTGTCACCAGTATTATTTAATATCTACTCTGAAAACATGTTTAGAGAAGCCTTCGACGAATCAGAAGATAGTATTGCAGTAAATGGTCAACTTACAAACAATATTAGATATGCAGACGATACCGTATTGCTGACAGATAGTGCGCAGGGACTCCAAAGCATGATGAATAATGTTCTAGAAACATGTTAAAAATACGACCTAAAACTAAATTGTAAGGAGACAAAAATAATGATCATTAGTAAGAACACCAACATAAACGCCCAAATTACAATAAACGATGTACCGTTAGAGAGAGTGGAGAAAATATGCTATCTGGGCTGCAATATTAAGGATACCTGGGATCATAGCTATGAAATAAAAACTCGTATTGAAAAAGGTAGAAGCAAGGTCTTTTAAGGGTCTTAGGAAGATTATCTGGAACTAATCTTTAACTATCAATATACGCATAAGAATTCTTATATGTTACGTAGTTAGTGTCCTCCTCTGCGAAATAGAAAGCTAGAATCGAACAGAAGATGCCATAAAACGGTAGAGACATTTGGAATGTGGTGGTACCGACGTATGTTAAGGGTCTCATGTATACATCGCACAACTAACATAATAGTTATTCTTCAGAGACTAAGAAAAGACAAAGAAATTAATAAGACCGCAAAGAACAGAAAATTGGCTTACTTAGGCCACATTAGGCGTAATAACAAATACTAATTTCTACAGTTAATTCTAAAAGGCGAGATTGAAGGCAAGAGACCTGGACGTAAACGTAGACGTATATCCTGGCTACCCAATATTGAAAAATGGACTGGTCTAACGTCAACTGAATAAGATGGGTTAATGTTGCCGCCAACATCTCTAGAATATAGGCACTTTTAGAAGAAGTAAAAAATATATATAATTAGTTTTACCTCTAAGTGATATACGCCACTTGACAATGGCTTATTCCCCATATCAATATCAAATAATGATTAAGTTGACAGTTGCTTTCGTTTCTTTAAAATTGCAGCCAAAACTTAATTTTTCATGGGGTTATTATTCTTTACAAGGATTTTCAGTTTTCGTATTTGTTTTTCCGACACAATTTGATTTTGTAAATTATAAACGCTCGTTCAATTTTGCGAAATGATTCGCGGTACCTTTGTTGTATACAGAATATGATGACGAAGGACGGAAGTACCATAAACATGTGCAACAGCATCCGAATGCCGGATGTATTCGCTACATCCACGGAATATGAAACAACTACGTACTTGCTTTAATATAATTATAGATAAAAATATGGTACAATAAAATATCAAGGAGAATCTGCCCATTTGTATGTATAGAACGTAATTGGATTATGATGCAAAAATCTAGTGAAATATTATCCACGTGTAGATACAGTGTAAGTATGTATATACATACAGAGATTATAGATTTTGCTTATGTTTATTTGTTTTCACATTATTACATGGATGGATCGTGGATATGAATAGGTTATGGTTATATATGTCAATATGTCATGTCAAAAAATTCAGTTGTACCAACTACTCAGTACAAAACAAAACTAGTTAGTAAAATATAAAATATCCTAATACCTTATGTTGAAGTTGAAACAGAAGGCAATTGGCAAGGAATTGAGACAATTCACGGTACTACAGTAATAATCACCATGGGAGTGTAATATTCCCGTGTGTGAAAACGGAAAATAGACTTTTCTTAGTTTGATTCTGAAGACAGTGACAAAGACTATACAGTGTTCGGAAGTAGCAGTGATTCGGAAAATATAAACCTAAGAATGGTAAGTTTATTAAATGTGTGGCTTGTAAAATACTTAGTTTATTGTAGGAAAATGCAGATACTTATACCCCACAGACTTCTCGAGGTGCCAACTCCAGAAAATAAAGTGCCTTCTAGATGGAGACACAAGAATATCAAACGACATAAAAAAATTAAACGCAAGACTAAAAGAGATCTAGGTTACGGTTGTGTAAATACAAAAGGGATGAAAACAGAACCAAAAAAATTACGTTCACCTTTCGGTTGCACAAAACAATGTAGACAGCTTTTGGTTAACAAGAAAAATGATATATTTAATGCCTTTTGGAACCTGGGTAATTATGACAAGCAAAATATTTACCTATTCTCAAGTATGCAAGTAATTCCAAAGAAGCGAAGTTGACCAAAGAAAACAAAACGAGTTTATTTATCCAGAAATGTATAGGTTAAATATAGAGTTAAAGTAAATGGAGATGAAGTTGAAATTTGTAAAAGAGTTTCTTGCCATTTCCAAAAAACGTAATAAAAGACTGGTTGGCGGTCCTCCAGACCGTCAACAACCTCCAGACTACGCTGCACCATTTTCACACTGCTGTCTTACAGTATAATACGAAAATTTCAATAAAAACAAAATAAAAACTGTGGTAATCTCAAAAGAGTCTATACGACGCAAATTATCAATAAGCTGAATAAACTTACATATGCCTGTACCGGAAAACACTCAGTTTAAATATTTTGTTTTTTTTTAAGTATGTCCTTTTAATTGACTACCAATGACTAGATTTTGTGTTCTTTTTTTGGAAGGTTTATTTTGTTAAATATATAATGTTCAAGAATACGGTATTTTGTTATCTGTAATTTTGATTTATTTATTAATATCAAAAACAATAATTCTCGGTAATTGTTAACGTGTAATACAATCTCTTTAGATGCAATGTTAACAAATACCAAGAATCAGTTCCCAAAATTGTTAACGTAAGCCACAGTAAAAAATAGTAAATCAAATTGTAGTAACACAAAATATTTCATAAATAATGTCATAACTAAAAATAACATTTCATTTCGAACATTTTGCTTAGAGCAATACAGTGGTAACATAAAAATTTTAAATAACTTCACTGTCAGCATTTTTATTTAACTAAGGGTACAAAGAACATTGGGGTTCTAATGGGGTAGTGATGCGTCTCAAATAGCCTCTCCTACTCAACAGTCAACCTCACCTTCCCCTTGGTGAACCCTGTTATCACAAACGAGGCTCTGACGACCGAGTATAGGCGGTATAACCTTATCATCCTGCACGGAAGAAATGTCGTTGCCATCTCCAGGTCCACTACCCCCTGAGGCTTGTCTGGAAGCTACAGTCGGCAGCCCCGGCACCAGACTCTGATGCGGAAGGCCAATAACCTACCCATCCTAAATTTGACCTTATTACTGAAACTTTGGTAGAAACAAACCGGACGGAACACATGTTGACGACCTTGGCATCACCGAAAACACGGACACGATTTGGTTGCTGGAATGTTAAAACTCTGTATGAGATTTCTAAACTAGCTCAAGCAGTAAAAGAGTTAAATAGGTACAAATTAAGCTTTGTCGGTCTATCGGAAGTAAGATGGTTGGGCAATGGTGAACACCATATCCAAACAAGAGAACTCCTATTATACAGTGGTAAAGAAAATGGGAGCCACGAGAGCGGAGTGGGTCTTTTACTCAGCAAACAATCCAAAAAAAGCATTATTTCATGGAAACCCATTAATGATAGAATTATGACTGCCAGATTTTATACCAGATACCGTAAGATAACAGTGATTCAATGCTATGCTCCCACAAACACATCTCTCCACGAAGAAAAAGACATTTTCTACGAACAACTAGAACAAACGACCCAACAAGTAAACCAAGGTGATATACTAATAGTGATGGGCGATATGAACGCTAAAGTTGGAGAAGACAATATTAACTTAGAAACCGTAATGGGCAAACATGGCCTAGGAATGATGAATGAAAACGGAGAGCGCTTTACAAATTTTTGTTCCAGTCATAGTTTAGTTATTGGTGGAACGATCTTTCTACATAAAAATATTCACAAGGTAACATGGACTGCACCTGGCCATACAAGAGAAAATCAAATAGACCACATCGCTATATCAATCAGATCATCTCTTCTTGATGTACGTAATAAAAGAGGAGCAGACATCGCAAGTGACCATCGTCTCGTAACTGGTACCATTAAAATCAAGATGGCAAAAAAACAAAACCACGCGAAACACCAAGAGACCAACATACAATCTAGATAAACTAAAAACGGTCCCAGGAAGACATATGTTTAGAGAGGAACTTCAACTCAAAACAAGAGAACGTGAAATAAATAGCTAGGAAGATTTCGCAAAAGTTTTGACAGAAATAGCTGAAGACAAACTGGGTAAAAAAGAAAAAGATAGAAAGGAATGGATATCAGATGAAACATGGAATCTTATCGAGGAAAGAAAACAACGAAAAAAAGATATTCTGCAAGCAAGAACTGTAGAAAGAAGAGCACACCGACAACAGGAATATCAAACAATAAATAAATCAGTTAAAAGAAAAGCAAGAAGAGACAAAAGAAGGTGGGCCGAAGAACTGGCAAAACAAGCAGAAACAGCTGCACAACACAACAGAACTAGGGAGCTTTACCAAATTACTAGACGACTAACATAAAAAGGGTTCAACTGTTCGAACATTGTAAGATCCAAGACAGGCGAATTACTTACTACAACAGATGACCAAGTAGAGAGATGGAAAGAGCATTTTCAGGAGATGCTAGGTATTCCCAGAGATAACGCAGACGAAATTGTCGAAAACCCGCAGAATATAGACTTGCATATTTCTTGCGAGGCCCCTTCCAAAACGGAGATAATAGCAGCTATCAAATCTCTGAGAAACAACAAGTCACCGGGAATTGATAACATTGCTGCTGAAATACTTAAAGCCGATCCGCATCTAACTGCTGAACTTTTGCTCCCCATAATCCGAGAGGTGTGGGAAACAAACCACATTCCAGCGGGCTGGAAAAAAGGTAACATTATCAAGCTTCCAAAAAAAGGCAACCTCACACTGTTCAAAAATTGGAGAGAAATAACCTTGCTTACTATCATAAATAAAATTTTCACGACCATCATACTGAAAAGAATAACAAACAAGGTTGAGTTTCGAGCTAATCAAGCAGGCTTTAGACCAGAATCCTCCTGCATAGACCACATTAATACTGTGAGGGTAATAATGGAACAATCGGTTGAATGGAACACACCCCTATACATGGTTTTTGTTGATTTTGAACGTGCCTTTGATAGCTTGTCTCACGCTGCTGTATGGAAAATTTTAGAGCTAAGAAACATCCCGGAAAAAATAATTTCTATTATAAAGTCACTATATACTGATGCGAAATGCAGCGTGACACACAATGGGATCAACAGTGACGAATTCGACGTACTTACTGGAGTTAGACAGGGATGCGTGCTTTCTCCGTTTCTTTTTAACATAGCTATAGACTATGTTCTCTCCAAACTAGACTCCGACACAAGAGGGATACAATGGACGTTAACCACACGCCTAAGCGATCTAGAATACGCGGACGATATCTGCCTATTAGGTCAAAGGTTCCAAGATCTGGCTTACCAATTGGAAACACTTTCCACTGAAGCCAATAAAATAGGTTTGAAAATCAATATTAGTAAAACCAAGTCCATGAGAATAAATGCAAGGAACAACACGCTATTTACTATCGACAATATGCAGATTGAAAATGTGGAAAACTTTACGTATCTTGGAAGTGTCATAACAGAAAACGGAGGTACAGAAGACGATATTCGTATGAGGATACGAAAAGCCCAACAAGCTTTCAGCACCCTCAACTCTGTTTGGAGATCTGACAAAGATCCGAATATTCCGATCAAATGTCATGTCTATTCTACTCTACGGATGTGAAACCTGGAAAGTGACAAACACCCTCACAGACAAACTGCAGATCTTTGTTAACAAATGTCTACGAAGAATTGTTCGTATATTCTGGCCTAACACCATCAGCAACGAAGATCTGCTACACCTGACCGAACAAAAGAGGGTACAAAATGAAATTAAGTCCAGAAAGTGGGCTTGGATCGGTCACACACTCCGAAAAAATAGTTCCAGTATCGCAAAGACTGCCCTAAAGTGGAATCCCCAAGGGAAAAGAAAAAGAGGTCGCCCAGTACAAACTTGGAGAAGATCCATCATGGACGAGATAAGAGGCCAAGGAAAGTCTTGGAATGAGGTGAAGGCCTTAGCGGAAAATAGAACCCGATGGCGCATTTTCACTGAAGCTCTATGCTCCACTTAGGAGTTCAAGAACCTTATATATATATATATATATATATATATATATATATATATATATATATATATATATATACAAAGAACACTATTGACTAAAGACACTATTGTATGATTAGTGCGATATATTCAAAAAATGATATACAATATACATAAGTCCGTGGTCAGAAGACGATTTTAAAATTATTTAGAAAAGGGCTTTCGATCTGAAGGTTGAATTGTTAATAATGAAGACTTAATTTTACAATCCGTTATTTGTATATTAACTACTTAGTATGAAAATATCATTTTAACTTTCCCTACACTTAAACTTTTTTCTCACACAATCTGACGCTTGAGTAACGCTGAGAAACATCAAAACGCGTTGTAAGATTTATTTAAAGACTAAACGTGTGAATTTTTTCATTAAACACCGACTCGGTCAACAATTAACGTGGCGTAGTAGGTTCCTACACTCCATTCATATCGTTCATTTCATTCACGAAGAGATGCGTAACTTCACTTAACACGTCTTCACACCCTTCTTCCTTTGTGATTCCCGAGAACCGGAGATTCTCATGAGAAATTATTTATTCACATTCATTCAAGGATTTGAGCAAACGGCTGTATGGGTATGTACTCTTCGGAACCATTACTTTTACCGGTACCATTAGTCGTTTGTGTTATAGGGACTAATACTATAGTCCAGGCATACAGTACAATTTTCTGTTAATTTTCCGTTTAATATTATAGACGGGTTTGACATTTGAAGTGTGTAGTATGAGATATTACAAAAAGACTCTCATCTAGGGGTTCATAAATTTTTTAGTAGTAGAGTGAAAAGCAAATATACAAACAGAGCACATTTTGTAGCTAAAAGTCGACAAAGATTGCTAATCGCCGGACTGTGTGGGCCCCAAGGGGTGAGGATCAGATAACAACTACAGGATCGTCATCAAGACATCCTACAAAAAAGTAACAAAAACATTAAAAAACGGCCTAGACCAACCAAAAAAACTTAAAAAACACATAAAAATCCGGTAAAAGCCACCCAAAAAAATTATAAAAACAAAAACAAAAAACCCGGGCAAGTAGTCACTAGAGGATACCAGGAACAAAACGCGTCACGCTGTCCTGAATTTAAATCGGTTAGGAAACCATGTTGGAGTTCTATTACCCAGGATTCCTACATGAAGAGCCATTTGGCTTATAGTTGTGACCCTATCGCGCATCAGAGTACTATAATCGGGAAAGGGATGGTCTGGTCTGGAGCATTGGAGCGCGGTGGAGTGACTCCTGTTTTAACTCGAGTTAATACACCTCGTTACAATGAATTGTTACACCCAAACGTAATTCTTAAGGGTGAACATGTCTCACAGGCTGGGTTTACTTAAGTTGCTTGCTTGCTTGCTTGTAGGTTCCCAAACACAACCTTATGTAAGTTAAAGGAAACTGTCACTGGAGAGTTTTCCAAAATGTTTTTTTACTGTCATTAATATTTCTTCTTCTTTAAGTGCCGTCTCCCGATCGGAGGTTGGATATCATCATCACTATCTTTACTCTATCTACTAAAGAGTTCTATAGAACTGCATTTAAACCAGTCCCTTAAATTCTTCAACCATGACACTCTCCTTCTTCCTATACTCTAGGATTTTCTACATTCTAAAGGGTGATTCATGTAGAGGTACTATTTTTGGTGGGGATTTGATTGGAGATCGTGCATGAATACTGTCAAATTGACATTTCGCTTTTGTTCAGTATTGTTTAACATTTCATGATTTAAAGACTTAGCCCGGCATAGCATCTAGAAATTATTAAGTTGTATTTTGAAAATGGGAGTTCTGTGAGGAATGTGTTTCGTGCGCTTAGAGCAATTTATGATCCACATAATCGGCCTACCGAACGTACAATTCGCTTTACGATTAGTAAGTTTTAAACCCAGTTTTCATTATTGGATAACACGCGACCAAATAGACCACATTCAGCACGTACTTAAGAAAATATAGCGGCGATAACGGATAGTGTACTCGAAAATAATGAAGAATCGATTCGTCGCCGTTCTCAACCTCTTGGCTTGTCATATGGCAACCACTTGGAATATTTTACGTAAGGATCTGGGTTTAAAATCATACAAAATTGAATTAGTGCAAGAGCTGAAGCCGAACGACCTTCCGAGTCGTCACCATTTCAGTCGATGGGCTCTTGATAAGCTTTCAGAAAATCCACTGTTTTCGAGAAAAAATTTGTTTTCAGATGAGGCCCATTTTTGGCTTAATGGGTACGTTAATAAACAAAATACCCGTATTTGTGGTGACGAACAACCCAAAGAAGTTCAATAGTTGCCATTACACCCTGAAAAAACAACTGTTTGGTGTGGTTTATGGGCTGGTGGAATCGTTGGTCCATATTTCTTTAAAACAGAGGCCGGCCAGAATGTTACTGTGAATGAAGACCGTTATCGTGCCATGATAACGGACTATTTGGTACCTCAAATTGAAGCTCGTAGTCTCGGCGGCATTTGGTTTCAACAAGATGGCGCCACTTGCCATACAGCCCGTGGAAGTATGGCTTTACTGCGAGAACGATTCGGTGAACAAATTATTTCATGCTTTGGACCAGTGAATTGGCCGCCTAGATCCTGTGACATCTCACCTCTAGACTCTTTGTTTTGGGACTATCTAAAGTCCAAAGTCTACATGAATAAACCAGATACGATTGAAGCATTGGAGGCCAATATTACTCGAGTCATTGGTGAAATACCAATCGAAATGCTGGAACGAGTCTTCGAAAATTGGAACTTCAGAATAAACCAACTTAATCGTAGTCATGGCCAACATTTAAAAGAAATTATCTTTAAGAAGTAATTGTAAAGAATGGTTCTTTTGTATGATAATAAATATTTTCACATAAAATTTATTTTTTTCATTGTTTTTTCTTGTTGAAAAAAGTACCTCTAAATGAATCACCCTTTATATTAACATTTACCTATTGTAAAATTTTACAGATTGCAAATTAAATAGGATTTTTATTAAAAAAATGTACCTGGACTTACGGGGCTTATCGTGTTTGAAATGTGTGCAAAAGAAGGGCCACATCGGTTGAATAGTTTTTGCGAAATTTAATTTGTTTATAAGATTTTGTTAAAAATGAGCTAATTTCTAATGCCAGTCTAGATAATTTGACTGAATGTATCTCAATAATATGGGTTTATTTTCTTTGTTAAGACCTATATTAATAACTTGTAACGAAAATTGTTTAAACAGGAGTGTTGTCAACAAAGAATACTTTGTTCGGACTAGAGTAAAAGGAGTAGGCTAGCCAAATAAAGAGACAGCCGCGCTCTTCAAAAAATCCAACAGAGTTTCAAGATAGAGGGCTCAGAAAAAAATGACATATATCGCGTTCTACTTTACTAATGTTGCTCTTTCTTTTTTAAACTGCAAAGTTTCATTGTATAGTCATTGCAAAGTTATCCAAAACTGTCATATCAGTAGGTTATGATTACGATCTAATGGGCAGGCAGAACGAGTCCTTCAAATTGCAAAAAACATGCTTAGAAAGTGTGACGACTTAGATATGGCGTCCTGAAGTATCGCAATACTCCAATAAATGGAACATATAAAACACCGGCCCAATTAGTGACTAATAGGGTTCTTAGATCGCAGCTACCATCAAATAAAAAGCATAAAGACATAAATCTAAAGAAAGTGGGAGAAACTAGGGGCAAAAAAAACGAATATAAAAGTTATTATGATAGAAACACTAAGGTGAAGGGAAATAGTGTCAGGAGAGAATTTAGGTGTCAGAGAGGGTGGAGAATGGAGACCAGGTAAAATTCTGGAAAGAGTAGATGAGGCACCCAGATCTTATTTAGTGCAGAAAGAAAATGGGGAAGTGGTCAGGCGAAACAGTTATCACTTGAGGCCTTCCCTAGTTAAAGCAGAAATTAAGAAGAATACTGATTTTGCACATAATGATAGATTATTGAACTCCTCATTTGGGAATGAGAGTCGTAGAGTAAAGGAACCTTCAACCTCCCAGATGAATGCTGGAAATAGAACTAGCGCTAGACTCAAAAGGGCTCCAGTGTGCTTTAATGACTATCAAATGTAAAAAAAGGGGAAAGATGTCATATCAGTAGGTTATGATTACGGTTACGGGGCTCTAGGCACAATGGATGGGGACTCGTTTTCAGTTGTCACTACTTGCGAAAGCGATCATTGTTAGAACATGGGAATTTTAATATTGTTAATTATTGCAGACATGTGTTAAAAAGTATGTTTAAATAAATGAATTGAACACAAAGAAATATTATTACTAAAACAAAGCAGCTAATAACTTTTTTATGAATCCCTAGATGAGAGTTTTTTTGTAATATCGTTGATTGAAATATTGGATAACATAGAAAGTGGAAAAATGGAGAAATATTTCGAACAACGGTAATATCTTATACCACACAGTTCAACTATTAAATCCGTCTATACAGTTGTGTCGACTAAAAATCTAACTTATTTGGCCTAATATAAAATACTTCTTATACAATTGCAATAATATCCAAACATCTGCAGTTTTGCTTATCCTTTTTATTTCCATCTTCAAAATTATAATTTATAACTTTATTCCAGTCGTTGGGAATTTTTCCGTTGCAGAATTTTATAAGTACATAAATAATTTAAATAACAATTTGAAAACAACACCAGACAGAAGGTAGATCGTAAATCGATTCTTATAAAACAGGTGTCAATTCACGTTAACCGCAAATTACGGAGCACTCAGTGCTAATAGTTTCTGACACCTTCCATTTTTTCAAACACTTCATTTCGTATTCTTTGCATTATTATTAAACCATAATCATGCGTCCAACCCATGCCCAGCTATCGAATTACAAAAAATGCAATGGAGCAAAAAACAACAGGTAGGATACACATTGCTATTTAACTATGTGGTTTGTACTGAAAAGTCCCATTCTAAGGTAAATCGATTTATGATTACCATAATTTAGTAGTAATTAGACTGTAGTTGTGTTTAGAGCATTCACCAAAGACAGACAACAAAACTGCTCTGTTTACTTATACATATTATTAAATAATCAAAATGACCTCTTTGATTTCAAGGTCGATGGGTATGGAATGAATGAACCATCGACCGATTGTGGGTGTAGATATAATTCGTTGTTATTGGGAGTTTACTACGCGAACATTCTCGGAAATCTCCTGACCTGAACCTGCTGCCCACCTTCATAATATATGAGATATTACAAAGAGAACAAACAACTTTGAATAATACAAATATACTTTGAAAGATAAATACTATAACAAAATCCTGTAGAATTAATTGCAGCAACCCATATCTTTCGCTGTTCCTCATGATGTGACCGAGGTGTTTTGGCTGTTTATATTGTGGTTAACAGCTCTTTTTCTCTTTGTATTCTTGCAGGTTCGTATGCGAGAGTCCACGACTTAACTCCGTACAACAGTATAGGAAAGATATAACATCGTAGTAAACTGATTTATATGGGTACTGATAAATCATGGTATTTAAATAGCTTAGCCATTTTTTGAAATGCAGATCTTGTTTTCTCTGTCCTATATTTGATTTCTAGGGAATGGTCCCAATTTTCATTGACGTTCGCACGTCAAAAATAAACATAAAAAATTAGTTAACAAAGTCATATTCTATACGGTAAGCCGTAAGATATGGTTGGAGAATATAATTATTATCTATACCGTTCAATATAAAACATCTAAGCAATAGATCTAAAAGGATGTAATGAAATAATATAGTGGAAATGCCACAAATAGTCTAGTTTGATTAAAAGTCTGAATAACAGATACATTATTATATAATTTTGGAGAAGATAATAAATAACCAAGTGGTTTACTTGCAGCTCCAATCACTAATTTCTTTGAATTGTATGCAATATTCCACTAGCCATGATCAGAGCCGCCAGAGCCAGCTTAAGCATACACGGCGCCGGGGTGCAAGACTCATCTTTGCGCCCCCTTTTGCCAGAAGATTTATATCGGTTACAGGTACGCTAATATTAAAACTAATTATGTTTGTTTTCTTTATTTATATATTAGAAAAATATGGTTTCAGTATTAAAAAAATATCAATTTTATCACTATATATCAAAGTCAACTTTTCTAGCTTTTAAGTTACCGAAAGTTTTTATTACTTCGGTGATTTGTACTTGCTTTTCTATACTTATTAAAGCCAGGTTTGTTAATCTGTCTTGCTCCATTGTTAAGCGCAGACAATAGTTAACTAGCTGACCCTGTTTTTAGAAAGAAGAATCTCAACATCCTTTTACAGTTGTTCCTAGATAATTCTTACCCCGAATCCTTACTTAGGAAAATCATCTTTAACACATCCTCTGTTATACTCAACACACAAGTAAACCCTCCCCAAAATACAGGTGCTATGAAAGTTAACTCTGATTCCCACTCACTGACTAACAATATTCCTAATATATCTTTTGTATCACTTCCATTTATTAAGGACGTCTCTCCCAAATTGACCAGAATTTTTGCTCAATACCTACCAAATGTAAAAAAATAAAAGCACTCTAGTTGTGGGATCTTTGTACAAGTCATTGAAAGATAAAGTACCAAACTTAGATAAAAGTGATGTTGTCTACAAACTTAATTGTTTGGGCTGTGAAGGTTCTTATATAGGTCACACCTCCCAAAAAGTTTCTAGCCGCTTGACTCTTCACAAGAGTGACATTAGGTTACACCCTGATAGATGTTCTCTAGCCACACATGCTAACACAACAGGGCACTCTTTCGATTTTCCAAATGTAAAAATCCTATCCACGGAGAGCAATTATTTAAAAAGATTGTTTCTCGAGATGGCTTTTATTTTTCAAGAAAAAGAAACTATTAACAAAAAGACAGATACCAATAATTTAAGCAACTTATATTCATTATTGTTAACTTTGGATAAACACGAATCTACTAATACAGACAATTCATCATCAACAATATAAGTTTCATTATATATGAGATATACAATACCTCTCCTACTTCTTCTAAAATAAGTCTTTTTACCTTTTCTGTTTCAAGAAGTTCAGCGTCTATCAGGCATACTATTACCTTTACATTGTTATCATTAAGATCTAACGTTCTATCGTTTTAAGTTGGCAGTAACGAATTCACAACCAATTCTTTTGTTTCTGATAAGAATGTTTATAACCTAAATTTTATATTATGACATGTTCTGTAATTATTTTAACATAATTTTATTTAAGTGTTCATGTATATGTGTTTTAAAGTGTTTTAAATATGTATTCGTTAAAGAACGGTTTTTTTTTTAAAACAATTTTGGATAGTTTTCGCCATCATTTGTAGGGGTCAAATGAGTTGCTCATTTCATTTAATAAACATCACGACAACTAACCTCAATTAGTGTAAGATGCAAAACAATTCTTTTTCTGTATTTTGTACTAATTTTGTTTATTGTAGCACCCTGATGATGCAAATAAAGATTTGCGAAAGCTTGGTTAACTAAAAAGAGTACTTCTTTGTCCTATCTTCCGCTGCACACCCAAATATTTGAGTTTTGTATATATATATAAAAATGTTAATAAAAGTTTTAGACCTCTTACCCATTTTAAAATTATGGAGGTACTAAGTCTTCTCTAACACAATATAAAACCAAAGTTGTGGTTCTTTAATAGAACACCCTGTATTTAATTTAAAAAATGAATTCTTTATTTTTTCCTGATTACAATAACATAAAAGTTATCAGGGATAAAATGGGAAGTTTTAATACTTACGAGCATTTGTGTTCATAAAACGTAAATATTTGATCATACTGTTTAATTGTATGGGATAATTAGGTACTGTTATTAACAATTTTTTTTATATAGGTATTACTATTTTACAATAAGTTTTGTTCAGTCGCATCGATTAGTGTTATTACTACGTAGGTATATAAGAAGTTGATAACAACCATATTTTTTATTTAAACTTTATAGAAAATGAAACTTTTTGGTAAAATAAAATATTTACTGATACCCACATAATTTGAAGACATGCGACTGTTTCATTTACACTTAAAATCAAACGTTTGCAAAATAATAACTTTTATTTAATTTAAAATTAGATATCGACGCTACTGTTCAGTAGAATATCATAATGGTCACTCTAACACTGTTGCCAATTTGCTAGTATCTTACTCGCTCTTATTCCCGTAAATATTCCAACGAAATTACGTGCCTACTATACATGGCTGGGTTGAGCTGGCCCTGAGAGAGGCCAAATTTCATAGCAAAGATTATACATAAAAAAGATTTTTTTAGTAATTATTATTAACACCGGAGCAACTGAAAAAAATCAAAATGAAAGTTCTTACAGAACATATATTAAAAATTCAGTACATTGTAGACTTTTCAAGAGTTTCTACTTCTGTTTAGTTTATTTGATTGTATGCAGTTTCGAAGAAGTGATTAAGTACATTAAACAATTGATCATTACTACCGGCATTTTTTTATTAACTCCTTGTTTTTTTAATTTGCGCATATTCATCATTCTAAACAACTAATTCTGTAATATTTACGTTGATGCCCATTGTTTTTACACCTACGTATTGTAATCAGAAAGGAAATTGTGACGTTTTGATGGTCTTGAATTATTATCGAACCACCGAAAATTACAGCTCTTCATCTTCATTTAACCACCACTTATGTAATTATTCAAATTCGAAAACGATTAGTTAAATTAGTTGCGATCACATCAAATACTGTAACTTGTACAACTTATTTACAGTATGATTTATTTACTTTTGTTTAATAAAACTTCAGAATATTATTGGCGAATGAAATATTATACACAATGTTGCATATATACGGGGTGACTTTTTAGTGCGACATTGCTCGATAATTCCATTATCGTAAAGAATATGAAAAAAAGTAGGTAGTGATATTCTGCAGGATTGGAGATTGGATAATATGCCAAATTCTACAGGGGATTAATAACTACGTGGTACAGCAAAGATAAAATTTTTTAAATAGGACACCCTGTATATTTTCTCATATTTAGATTCCTCTTATACTGCCTGGGTTTGACAACAATACAATAGTTTTTTAACAATACAGGGTTTGACACTGGGTATTATATAAGGAAGAAATAAGTAAACAAGTATTCATTTTACATAATAAGGTTCTAGTTTTCAAATTAAGTTTAACAGAAATCATTGACAAATATTCGTATTCAAAGTGAACTACGAAAGAAAATTATGATTTTCTCATATTTTTTAAATGTACAACCCTATATTTTATTTTTTTAAAAGATTGCGTTTATGATACTCTCTTATTTTTACGAAGCATTTCATGTATCTAAACTCATTACTTTCCGAGATATTTTTAGTTTGCAGTTTTCCGAAATTTCAGGAATACCTTCAAGTATACCTTATGTAATCAGAGATCCAGAAAAATCAGCAATCAACCAGGTTCATTCAATAAGACAGATCCTCGAGAAAACATTGAAATTTAACATTGATACCCATCACCTATTCGTCGACTTCAAGGCCGCATACGACAGTGTCAAATGAGTTTGGTATACCATAAAAACTTATTCAATTAACGAGAATGACAACGTCTAACTTAAAAGCCAGCGTTAGGATACAGGGAGAAAATTCTCGATCGTTTGAGATAAAGGATGGACTCAGACAAGGGGATGCACTGGCTTGCCTCCTATTTAACATTGTCTTGAAAAAGGCAGTCCGAGACACACAAATTAGAGACGGCGCAACGGTACTATTTACAATACATCGATACAAATCTTAGCGTACGCTGATGACATTGACAAAATAGGGCGTAGCAAGCGAGATGTTGAGCAATATTTCCTACAATTGGAAACGGCGACGAAACAGGTCGGTCTAGTCATCAACGAAGACAAAACCAAGTACATGTTGGTTACTAAGAATCCTATAGCAAATAAGGAACGGGAAACAGCATTTGGAAGTCATATCTTTGAACGTATTGACAGTTTCACATACCTTGACTCGCTAGTGACTACTACCAATAAAAAACGAAGAAATTAAAAGACGAATAAACCTTACAAATAGGGCATACTATGGACTCCAAAAACAATTCCACTCAGTAAATATCCAAAGAAAAACTAAAATTATTATACACAAATTACTGCTGAGGCCGGTCCTCACGTACGGAGCGGAAACATGGACTTTAACGCAGAAGGATGAAAGACTTCTGGGAATATTCGAGCGTAAGATACTTAGCAAAATATTTGGAGCTATAAACGATCAAGGACAGTAGCTCAAAATATTTAGGAAAAGTACCTTTTCCTACTTTGGCATTGAAATCTCCCATTTTTACAACTTACAGAGTTAATACAACTAGAGACTTCTTTATGTACAATGAATGCCACGCTCTTCCGGTGGTTATTGCTTTCTTCTCCTGAGAAGAATACGTCGTGGTCATATAATATGCTACATTTACCAGTCACCGGCCTTGATTAGTATACACCTTCAATTTTACATTTCATACTGTACGCAATTTCGCGCGTATTGAAAAATAAAATAAAAAGCTATTAAACGTGTCCAACATGCCTAGAATTCATTTTAATGACCAAAGAGCAATTGCCAAACTCGAAGAAGACCTAAGGCAAGTTGTTGCAGATTTGAACGTGAGCTATATGTGCATATGGAAATCAAACAAAGATGCGATCATTTTCACTCTATAGCACGGTTGGGTGGTTCAAGAGGGCAGATCTCCACAGCGTAACAAGATGAGGTGTTAGTAAATTATCTGAGAAAAGCTCCTTTTGCTACAGCTCGAATACCTAGTGAAGAAACAGCGTTTCAGGGCAGCATTTGCACTACACTTAGAAGGATTGCAAGTGAAGCAAGTGGATTGATAAATTGTGCAGCTGCAAGAAAACCTTTTTTGTCTGAGAATCACAAAAGGAGAGGAGTTGCATTTTGTAATGAATTCATAAACTGTGAAGACAACGTTTGGTCTAAAGTTGCATTTTCAGATGAAAAAGTGTTGCATTCATACAGTAATGGTCGAATGAGAGTTTATTGGCCGAGAAATCATCAATCATCAGGATTGATGAACGGTATGCCAATCATTTAAGAAATAGTGGTGGATTCTCGGTCAACTTATGGAGAATGGGGATAGATAAGCCAGGGCAATGGCGTTTGTTCTCATATAGAAGACAAATTAACAGAATTATATTACAAACATTTTCTTGAGAACATAATGTTGCCATCAGTGATTCAGGGATTCACCAATAACAACTTCATCTTCTAACATGACAATTGCCCGGTTCATACGAGCAGAATTGTTGAAGAATGATTGGAAGAAACTTATATTCTTCCAATTCCTTCACGGAGTACAGACCTTAAACTTATCGAAAATGTGTGGGCAGAGTTGACAAACAAATTAAAAGAAAGAAACCTAAGGTCACATAATAGAATTGAACTATGGGAAACAATTGAGTAGGCATTGGAGGAACTTATTGAATATAACATGAGGAGATTGGTGCTATCTATGAACAGAAGATTGCATAGTTGTACTGTCAATAATGGGGCTTTCATCGAATATTAATTGTGTTAAAGTTTGCCATTATTTAATATAAAATATTGAAATAAAATAAAATGGATATTTCTAACCCAGACTTCCTTACTTTCGTTACTAAGAACATAATCCATGAACATGTAATTTAAAAAACCTTCTTTCTATAATTTCCATTTTGTTACATTTTCTAAAACAGATTTATTTTATTTTGATTTTTAAATTTTATTCAACCTATTCTGGGTCCACCAGACGTCAAATGAGGTAAAAATTCAAAAAATTGGCTACTAAATATATTATGTAAAGCTGTAAATTATTCAATAGCCGCAGCGGTGCCTACTGTAGCTACTATTGTGAATTCCCATATCAGCACTCGGCGGCAAGAATCCTCCGTAAACATAAAATGCATCCCTATTGATGTAACCGCATACAGTAACATCGATAATTAACAGTCGATGATTATTATAGAAGATTAGCTTTTTGTCAATGGTCTCAGCAGTAAGTGCATAGCGACCGATTTTTTTCGATTATGTGCTTTTTGGAGATGAGGCTACATTTCACAAAAATGGAACAGTGAATCGGCATAATTTTCATTAAGATGCATCAAACAATCCCTCAGTCATAGTCAAACTAGGTGGTATACAAATGTTTGAAGTGGTATTGTTGGCGACTATGTGATTGGTCCACATTTTTTTTGATGGCCATGAGAATGATTCTATATATCTGGATTTTCTAAATATTCATTTGCCATTACTACTGCTGAATGTGCTACTCAATATTCGACAAAGAATGCAATCACCGAAATTGTCAAAAACCGGCATTATAAAAAACCTTGTGTGTAAGAAGCTTCCAACAATATCAGATGATATGAAAAATAGAATAAAAGAAGCTTTTAATAATATTGACTTACAAACGTTAAAAAATGTGGCTCGATCATTTGAATCTCGGGTACAAATTTGCCCAGACTTTGGAGGTGAACATTTTGAACATTTAGACTTATTTCCTTAATATCACATTAATTGTTACATTCATTGCATATTGTTATGGTTTATATTTTGTATTAGTCATTTATCGAATAAGAATAATTTTGTTACATGATGACACAAGACTAAGTTATTTTTACCTACAAAAATTAAAGGTATTCTCGAAATTTAAGGAAAACTCAAAATATGAAAGTAATGAGTCTAGGTATAGGGAATGCTTCATGAAATAAAAGAATATCATAAATGAAATATTTTGAAAAAATATAGGGTTGTACATGTACATTTAAAAAATATGAGAAAATCGTAATTTTCTTTTATAGTTCACCCTGTATACGAATATTCGTCAGTGATTTTTGTTAAACTTAATTTGAAAACTAAAACATATTGTTTACCTTCCTGCGTAAAATGAATAATTATTTATGTATTCTTTCTTTCTATACTGGGTGTTTAGTTCATAGTGATATCGTAATAAAAATGGTCACAACTCGTTAAATACCCTGTAGTGTGCAACTTAATATTGTAAGAACAGGATTATGAGAGGAATCTAAATATGAGAAAATTGTGTTTGCTTTATCACGTAGTTATTAATCATCCTGTAGAATTCAGCATATTTTCCAAGCCTGGAGAATATCATTGCTTACATTTTTTCTAAATAACCCTTTTGGATATTGTTCTTCTATTTGTGTAGACATAACTCCGTCTGTTTTTCAATGTGTAGCTATAGGTTGTCATTCCATCGTTTTCGTGGTTCGTGCTTACCACTGATCGTGTTCCTATTGTGGAACCATCTCTCACCTGTTATTCGGCTTATATAATTGTTCCATTCTACTCTTCTGTTCCCCACCCAGTCCTTGATGTTCCTCCACTTTGCACCTCCGTCGTATATCTGTACTTCTAGCTCTGTTCCATGGTGTTTTACTATCGATTTTTGTAAGGGTCTTCATCTCTGTTGTTTCTAGCATTCTTTTTGTTCGCTCACTCTCATTGTTTTGTTCTTTTTTTATATTGAATATCCTCACCTCGTCTGACGACTGACGTCTTTTGTGTAACTTGGTATCCTGTGATTTATCCGGATTGACGACAATTTTTCACTATATGCACCACTATTCCTGTTGATCTAGTGCATTTTGTAGATATCTTTACTACAAAATGCATTGCTGTTGATCTAGTGCATACTATTGCTGTGTCAGCATAAAGACTGAACATAGTTTGCGGTGAAATGGGTGTGTCCGTGGTCCAACATAAGAATACATATTTGGAGAAATACAGGGACGACTTAGAAGAGATGATTAAAAGAAAAAAAAGTGCATTTCATAAATGGCTAAACGACAAAACCCCAAGAACACGGGGAGAATATGTTACCCTCAGACAACAAGTTAAACAAAGAATAAAGCTCGAGAAAAACGAATACTGGGAGAGAATGTGCAGAGACATAGACAACACGATAGGGTATAACAGATCAACGGAAGCATGGAAAAAAATAAAAAACATCAGAAGTAATAAACGAAGTAAAAATACCATACAGATAATTACATAAAAAGAGTGGACAAAGCATTACACAAAATTATTGCAGGAGAATAGGCCGGAGTATATCTCATACGACCCTGTGACAATAATAACTGAGGAAGCAGAAATCACAGAGGAAGATATAAATAAAGCACTAAAGAAATCCAAAAACAATAAAGCACCAGGACCGGGGAACAAAAATGGAACTGCTGAAATATGGAGGCGCAAGGATAGTATCCTTTATACGAATGTTGTTCAATAAAATCGAAGCAGGAGAGAAGATTCCCGATGAGTGGAATTTATCATACATGTCCTCCATTTTCAAAAAAGGTGACAAAAGGTCACCAAATAACTACAGAGGGATCAGTGTAATGCCTTCAATAGCAAGAATCTTTTCATCAGTTATAAAAGAAAAACTAGAACAACACATGGACCATTATAGCGAAGAACAAACCGGATTCCGAAAAGTCAGATCATGTTTAGATAATATATTCATTATGAGACAGGTGATTGAAAAGAACAAAGAAAAAACATTGAAACACATATGACCTTTATCGACTTAGAGAAAGCATACGATAGCGTGCCCAGGAAACAACTATGGGAAGCAATGAGAAGAATGCGCGTTAGAGAGAAATGGGTGAATATAACACAAAGACTGTATAAAGAAACACAAGTGCAAATAAAGTTAGGTAATGAAATAACAAAAACTATCACCGCAACAAAAGGCCTCAAACAGGGATGTGGTCTCTCAACTACACTTTTTAACATATATATAGATCAGGCTTTGAAAAGATGGTATAGAAAATGCGGAACAATGGGCATACCAGTACAAGAGAATATATTACATTCACTACTTTTCGCAGATGATCAAGTCATTTTTGCACAAGACAGGGAGGATATGGAATATATGATAAGGAAATTAAAGGAAGAATATGAACTTTGGGGACTCAAGATAAATATGTGCAAGACCGAACATTTATGTATTGGACCCGAGGTTGCAGATTTGAACTTAAGTTTAGAAGAAGAGACTATTAAGAGTTGTAAGGCTTTTAAGTATTTAGGGTCAATGATTAGCCGAGATGGTACTTGTATGAAAGATATAGAAATGAAAATAGCACGGGGAAAACAAGCCACAAGAGCACTTCATGGAGTGATATGGAACAACACTCTAACCAAAGAAAACAAAAAGAGGATCTTTCAAAGCATAGTGATGAATATTACCCTATATGGAGCGGAAGTATGGCCAATGACAACCACAATACGAAATAAAATAAGAACAGTTGAACTGGACTTTATGAGAAGATGTCTACAAATCACAAGAGCGGATAGAATAAGAAAGGAGGAAATATGGAACAGAATGGAAGTAAAATGCTCAATTACAAAAAAGTTGGAAAACAGAGCCCTGCAGTGGTACGGGCACAGTACAAAGAATGCCAGAGCATAGGTGGCCGAAAAGAATATTAAACTGGGACCCGCCGGTAAGAAGACGGAGAGGAAGACCTGCTACAAGATGGAAAACATACGTCGGAAATACTATGATAGATAGAGACCTCAGAGAAGGTGACTGGGAGAATAGAGTGCTGTGGAGGACGAAAACGGTGAACTTATAATGGGAAAAGCCGAAGAAGAAGAACAAGGCTATTTTTATTGGGAATAAGCCACAATTTTACATAAAAATAAGTTTATTTTGACGTTTAAATTGTGGCTTATTTCGAATAAAAATAGTAAATTGGATTAACATGCCACAATAAAATAGCTTCAGAACAATATTAATAAAATAGGGTAGCACATAGACTCTCCTAAAGTCGATGCAGAGATAAGAAATTTATAATTTTATTTAGAAAGTTATTCTTTATCTACCGAAATGCTTGTTTCCGTAAATATATACATATTGTAATATACAAACATAGACAGTGTGTATGTACATACCAATCCTACGATGACAAAAAAAACCTTAATTTGAATAAACAAAAAAAGTAAAAAACATGAGCTCTTTGCTTGTTTCGTTCCGGTTGCAGAGAGCGTATGGTAATGGTAATAGGAATGTGAAGTTATGCAGAGGAGTAAGTTCGTATGTAAAACGGCAATCAACCTGCTCGTTACGTTACATGATAATGTTCCTCTCCTTCTCGTTCTCGGTGAAAGACCCAAAACTGCCCACCACACCTGCCCACCTTTTACTTCTTAATAGTTTTAAATAAGTATCCGTTCGAGCCACCACCCATACAATCGTTCTTTCGTTTTTTTAGAGTAGTAAAATGGGTTTGAATCGATAAATAACAACTCATAGAAGAAAATAGCAAATATTTTTCTACAAATACAATGCTCAAAAAATAATGATTAACAGTCGTTTCTAATAATAGTAATGTTTAAAAATAAGACAGCAGAAAATGGTAATGAAAGAATCTTTAGAATAGTTCATAATGTTATGATAGATATGATATTGATTAGAATATTAAAAAAGATTAGAAGAGAATACCTCAGTCAAAAGTTTGTTATTAATATACAAAATCGTAACACTACTCTCTACTCAAATATCAGAAAACTGAACGAAGAAGATTTAACTAATCGATATTGGAGACTTAAGAACTTACCTCCACTTTGTGAGGCTTTTAGAAGCCTGACAAATGTTGATTATGATTTAAATCAGAGGATAATCTTAACATCGAACATTTTTATTCGTGCTTGCAACCCATTACTGTGATACAACCGAATTACCATGTAAATTCTTCTGTTAGCTCGAATATTTTGAGGTCCTATTTATCTAGTCTGTCAAACTCTTTAGTTATTTATACGGATGCCTCAAAGTCTATTGTTGGTACTGGGTGTGCTTTCTACATTCCATCAACTAATACAGAAAAACTTTGTCGACTAAATCCTAGTTTTTCAATCTTTAGTGCTGAAGTTGTAGCAATATATGAAGCATTAAGATACTTTGAAAACACTCAGAATACATCTGTTACAATAGTATCTGAGTCATTGTCTGTTATGTTAGCCATTGAAACTTTAAATTTTCCTAGTAATAACTCAAATATATATGTCTTTCAAATTAAAAAACTTGTTTATGACATTTATAAAAACCGAAGAGTTGTTCATTTTTTGTGGGTTAAAGCACATATAGGTCTTAAATACAACGAACATGTTGACCTATTAGCTAAAAAGGCCATTGATACCGGAACGCAAGCTGGTCACCAAATCTGTAGACAAGACGCATTAACAATAATTAAAAATAATATCAATAGTAAATGGAAACAATCTTGGCATATATATAGTACGCAGTCTTCCTCGCAATATGCTTCTATACAGCCTTTAATCCCAAGTGATTATTGGTTTAAAAATTATTCTGTTCCACGAAGGTATATAACATCCATAATTAGAATAAAATTTGGACACGCCTGCTATCCTAGTCATCTGTCCAAACTAAAAATCGTAAATTCAAATTTATGTCCAGACTGTCAAAAAGAAGGTGATCTAGATCACATCTTCTTCGAATGTAATAAATACACAAAACAAACTGAAGATCTAATAAAAAATATAGTCAACATCAAAATTTTTCCTCCGTACAATATGTGCTATCTGCTATCTCTAAATATAAGAGTTGTAAATGAATGTTTGATGGAATTTATTTGCAAAAGTAAGCTTAATATTTAACTGTAATTAGAATCCTAAGCTCTGTTTTACCCCATTTGTTATTACCTTTTATCCGTGACCCAATCTAGTTTGTCTTAAAAGCAATGTCTTGATGGGTCCCTAGACGAGAACCGAGTGTCCATGTTTTATCTCTATCCTATCCTTAATAATAATTTGAATGCTTAAAATTTGTAATGCTACTTAAGTTTAAAATTTATATTATCTTTTTATATTGTACTACACAATCTTCTTTCTGGATAGAATATTTTCATGTTGTGACTGGCTGTATGGCATTTGCCTATGCCATTAAAAAAAAAATGATATTGATTATGACGATATCCTAGCTTTGACATCTGTCATCCAATGAGTCAGATGTCTAGTCTGCACCTTCATTAACAACAGTAATAGTGCAATTTTTAAAAACTGAATGTTTCGAGGTCGTAAAAATCTGTTTGATGATAAACGTCCAGATATCAGAAATCAAAAGTGCAGATATCAAAATTTATGAGAGTGGATCAAAAAGTGGATAAAAACAAATTAATAAACAAACCCCCAATACAGTTCTAACAGACACAAAAATTTTTTAAGAAGATTAAAAATTCTTTTTTCATAGATAATGTTAAAGTGTTGCTCAGATGACGATTTCCATCCACCTAAACGTTTAACTTTTACTAGATCAGCTCCAGAATTTGCGATCATAGTAGCTGAAGAACGACGGAAACAAAGCCCCGTGTACATTTCGGAATTTGCAAGTTTCAAAAAATCTGCAATCTTCTTGGGGATATTATATAGTGTTAATCCCTACCGGTTGAGTAGTGCTAGTAAAAATAGCAATAACCTTCAATTTAATAATGTCATCTGACTCCAGGATTTTGGACTTTTTAGCTTTGTATCCTCCACTCAGGTTTTTTAGTAAGGTGGTTAACTTGCTGAATTTAGAAATGTCACAATTTTTATTCACCAACAACGTACGCTTCAGCATCGAATAGTACGATCATAATGACGATCGTTTTCTTCGACTTTTCAGAAAAATACGCCAGAAGGATTTTATCACTCACGCCATTGATATTCTTAATGCTTTTCCACTTTTTAAAAGACTGGTATTCTTTCTCATACATCATCCTAGATTTTTGTGGCAACAATAAACTTTCTGCTTCCAACGCTGCATTTTCTACATCTGATGGCAGGTTTTCCTTTTCTTGTGTCAATTCTTTTCCGCCCATTTCGTATTTATTCACTTTGTACCCAAAACGCAATAATATTCTCCGCAAAAACCAAAACGTAACATTTGTTTGACATTTGTTGACAGAGTAATTCATATCCCTAGCAACGGAGCAACACAATTGCGATTTTTGGGCTAAAAATTACAATTCTCTTTGAAATTCTATTTTTCTCCTAAACTTGAAGTCTTGCTATAGAAAAAAATGTTGTATTGCACACGACGATAAAATCGCATTATCTTCTCGAGCATAATTAGCGTCTTGACTGACGTCTCGACGCTAAAAAACGCTCTCGAAGATGAAATACAATTTTATCGTCTTGTACAATAAATAACTATTTGCGATTTCATTCTTGTCAAATTAAATATTAACGTTTCTGTTATTTTCATAAATTTTATTTTTTCTTCTTAGCAACATACTAACGAAGACATCTTATCCTAACTCTGTTACATGCTTTCTTGAAGTCCATTAGCCACATACAAAGCCACGATACAACGAACTCAAATAATAATACCCTATAAAGTAATTAATATTTTTCACTGATCCTTTCCATCGGATGGTTTTGGGTCGATCAACCATAAAAAAATATACACATCATTCGACTAACTTCGATTTTTTTCTTCGTTCTACCTTTTAGCTCTAGGCCTCGGTTTCGAAATGGCCGGATGTTATCCTCATTAAAAAATAATTGGCCCATCCTCCCGTAAAAATCACTATTCTCCGAGGGTTGAACGAAATTACAACGCCCGATCAACTACTGGTTTTTATAATTTAGATGTACAAGAAGGACTATTCGACGTTTTTATTTTACGTTTTATTAACACAGGGTGACATACGTGTCAAATTAAATATATGTTTTTCATTGTTACTTATAGATCACTGCTTTTGGCTATATATTGAATATACTGTGTTTTTTGTTTGCAATGAATTGTGTGAAGGAATAAAACAATTTATCTTTTTATCCTATTCTATCACGTTGGAAACAAAAAAAAACTAATAATATCTTAATGGTTTAACATAACATACCTTTAATCTACAGACATGGAAGAAGTTTAGGGATCTTGTCTTTACATCTTCATAAAAATTTAATTTTCACTAGGAGCCAGTTTTCATACAAAATTCAAAATCTCCTAAAATTTTGAATATCGGTAGGCCCAGTTATTATAATATGTTAAGTCACCCACAGTGATGTATGCCAGTGAAACGTGGATTATAAACCAGCAGGAAGAAAAGAAAGTAGAGATCTGGGAAAGAAAGGTGCTCAGAAAAATCTTCGGGGGAATAAAGACGGCACAGAATATTTGGAGAACACGAACAAATAAGTAATGAGGATTTATGGAAAACCAGCAATTACGGTAAAAATACGAGCCCAAAGAGCTAGATGGCTAGGTCACATTATAAAAATACCAGAGAATCGAAATATTAAAACAATACTGAAGGAGGAATACTAAATCAATCATTATTCTTTTTGCTTCTAAAGTATACAAGGAGAAACCGCTCCTAATCCAATCATGTTCATATTTCTCCCTGTAACAGCCTCATCAGAAAGCTGCAATTTTTAAGAACTTGTTCTGGAATCTTAATATTTAATAAACGTGTTAATTATGTTCCAAACCATGGAACAGTATTCCAGAATAAATCTTAGCAGTAAACAGGCACTTAAAAGTAAAAATTTATTCAAATTCCTTTGTAGATCTCTATACAAAATCGAGTACATTCATGGCCTGTAATTTGAGAATGAGAATTTGGAATCAATCATTTCTAGAAAATATAATCTTACGGCATTTATTGATGTCGTTTTATTTACTCCACATCATTCAAAAAAGTAGTTTAAATTTTCTTGTAGATAAATTGAAATTCTGGAATTCTGAAACCCTGTAGCACCTTGTACAGGTCTAGTGGATGGGTACCATGTGTTTCTGTGGTCTCTTATTAGTCTCTAAAAAGTGTTTGCCGCCTGCAATCTGGTAATCCGTAATCATGCAAAATATGACTGAGTGATATGAAACAGTCCCATTGTAGGAAGTAAGGAAGCCTATTATGATTCTGAGTTGATTCATGTTATCTTTTCGCAGTTCTTCAGCACTATTAGCGCATGTCTGTCCAATATCAATGTTTCCATGTGCTTAACCGGGTGTACTTTTCCAGTGAATGTTATGTTTTGATCAGATCCAGACTTTTTTCCGGTCGCGCTAAGGGCTTTTAGTTCACTTGCAAGACCGGCTGTGGACTAAAATACTTTGTTGCTAATCTATTAGAAAGAAACAAATATAGACCCCACTGAAATGTTCTGTTGGAGAAGAATGTTACAAATTCCGTGGACCAACTACAGGACAAATAAATGAGCTTAAAGTCATCAAACCGCTATTCAGCGCAAAATCCATCTTCAACAATTAAAATACTTTGGACATATTATGAGAGCAGAAACAGAAAACATGGAAAGACTTATTATCCAAGGAAAGGTAAAAGGCCGAAGATCACGAGCAAGATCCCCAACAAGATTGATCGATCAAATTACAGGAATATGCAAAAGGCATGAGTTGAAAGAGATGACCACAGTCTTTGGAGATCTTTGGTGACGGACAATACACGACATCACGATAACTACTACACCCTCTCCGGGGGGTCAGGATTGAAGAGAGAGAACCTATTTTAGCAAGTTAATCAGCTTTTTCATTCTCCTGTATTTGTCGATGACCTGGCATCCAAATTAGTATGTCACAGTTATGATCCGGCCAGTGCGTCGAGTTCTTCTCGACATTAATTACCATACTAGCCTTGTTTTTACACATTTAAAAAGAAGAAGTAATAACTGCATACAAACACCTGTGACCCAGGTAGTGTTGGGTTCCTAATACATTATCGAAGTTGTGCCAGGACGAGATGCCCGAGGAGATTAGACCTTCGATACTTCATCCAGTCACCACTCGAAGACGGTCAGCGTCCAACTAACAACCTCTCCTCTGTTACTTCAGACATCAGGATGCAAGGGCCGGTTAGGGCAAAATATCTCTGCTGATGCCCTACTATCACCCGATTTCCATTCTTCCTCCCACACATTCATCGGGAAAACCACACCCAAACTAACCTCCAAAGAGTTTCAATCCCCTTCTATCTCTTTCGCGTCGTCTCTCTACCATTATCTCCTCTTTCTGCCTGCAACAGTCCCCACCGAGCTGCTACTCGCTCGTTTTAGAATTCAGTTACGAATTCCCTCTCCTCTCATTCTTTTGAAAAGCGTAGCTTCCTGATAAATTTGTGGATACGTGTCCACCACCACTCATCCCTCATCATTTTCTCAACTATTTTTCTCACGGAATCAAATATTCTGTAGTTACATTCCCCTTCAAACTGCTCTCTTTCATCAGCGTTGCCCTCACACTCCAACATCGTGTGTGTGCCACAGTATCCGAAAGGCCACAGTAAAGGCACTGATCGGACTGTTCCCTCCTAAACCTGAAAAGGTAGCTACAGAAGCAGCCATTGCCTGTGAGCGTCAGGTAAAAATTCAGCTGCCTATGCCCACAGTCTACCCCGCTTCAAAGATTCGTCCTCGTTCACTCGGTCACATCACGTGTTCAGCCTTCTTTCTCCTGCCAGCACGTGTAAGGGAACAGAGCCGGTGATCACCCATAGAGAGGCAGCTGACACAGTCCTGTAGGCACATGCTACTGATTCAGATATTCAGTCTGATTCCATACCTGTTATTGGTACGTCCCTCACTCTCTATAATACTAAGTCAAGCAACTTTGCATCTTTCTTAATTTGAGGATAGTATTTTTTTACTGTACCTTTGGCCGTCATAGCACTGACGCATTTGGTATTATTATAAATCCATATATAATAATATGTTAGGTTTTAAATCCCACATTTTTCCACGAGTGCATCTGGCTCGCTTTGTTATTTCTTCTAATTGTCACTTCCAAGTAAACCCCGAACCTAGTATCAATCCAAGGTACTTTTCACAAAAACTATACCTACACATCCTAATTACTATTTAAATGGGAATAAGCCACAATTACACGTTAAAGTACGTTTATTGACGTTTCAATTTCCACTTCGGAAATCGTTCTCAAAATAGAAAAATTAGTAAATTCAATTAGTCAATTACGATTTCAAAATCATATTTTCGTCTTTATGTCTAAATAATATTAAATAAAGCCATCCTGTAGAATCCGAAAAGTCTAATTTAGGTAACAAAATTGGTCGGGCCGAAAAATTATTTTTTTTTAAACGAGCCATCTGGTAGAATTTAGTTAATTTTTTTCTTATTAAAATAATATCATGAATATCGCTGTGATGACGGTAATTATGGTCACCATTAAGTTTATTTTAAGATATGAATCCGATAAGAAGACTATTTGCCACCGGTTTGTTGATTTATAATCGCTTAAATTAAAATGTAGATTAAAATTATCAACCGAAAAAAAAAACTGAAACAACTACATACAAATTATCGTTACTGTTTACTATTTCTCTCTCTCTTCCTCTTCATATTTTTCTCACTACCTGTCCCTTTCTAGTTTATCGCAGGTTAGTTATCTCTGTGATGTTCTCTACTAAAAGACTCCTTTTATTTCCTGTTATAGCTGATTCCGGATAGTAACTCCTGATAACCTATGTCACGAAATGTTTGGAACAAATCTTATGAATATAAAATTAACATAAATTGCATATGGTCTAGTTACCACGATAAATAAACACTGATAAACACTGAATTACTATTAACACTGATAATTTGAGCTGAAAAATCAGTTAGGAATTCGAGTATTTATTGCGTTCTCAAACAGTTGCCTAAATGTCAAAGTCTGAACCTTATTTGAATTTGCCAAATGCATGGATGACCAAAAGCATTGATTAGGGCAACTACAAAATAATTATTTGAAACTGCAAAAAACTGTATTGATTCGTCATACCCTAAGCTGAGCTTAAAGATTAGAACGTCATATGAAACTGTAAAGCGGTAAATAAAAAACTTCAGAACTGAAATATCGTAAAAGAACTAAATATTCCAAATATACTCATTCATAATCAGTTGGGAATAATTTTTGGAAGTCGCCGCGCTTTGCACCGAAATCATTTTTCGTGTGACAAAGGCTCCAGTATGGACGACGAAATATATTTTGTTTTCCCACTCAAAAATAAAAATATTGATTTTTATACGAACGATATAAAAACCTATCGCAAACAAGTAAAATTCAAACAAAAAAAATATTATTAGTCTATCAATATGCATTCATATAAAATCTTACAAAAAAAATCTTACTTACAAAAAAAATATCGAATTAAAAGCACTCTAAAATGACGCCGATATTGTCCAAGAAATTAAATCACAGTGACTAAGTTGGGCAGGCCACGTGCACAGACTGCATAACGATAGACTTGTAAAACTGGTATGGGAAGAGATTCCCACAGGCAAAAGACCACTCGGACGTCCCAGAATGCGATGGAGAGATAACATCCAAGCAGATCTCCGGAAAATGAACATTCCATTTGACCCTAGGTTGATGGAAGACCGAACAAATTGAAAAAAAGTTGTATAGTCAGCCAAGACCCACCCAGGGTTGTAGCGCTACGTGATGATGATGATATCAATATGCATTGCAGTACGGTGTATACGGATGTGATGTACAGATAGTTGAAGATAGTAGTCTACCTTCATAGACGGGAGACGGCGAGATGGTTTTTGATAACGTACCCACTTCACTTTGAATTTTTGGCTAAACGGACCACACTCCAGGCAACTGCATTGCAAGTGAGTGAAACCAGATATGGTAAAAATCGAGCGGCGGTACCTGGCTGTCTCGGAACTGACTACAGAGAACGAAAAGGCTGCAGATCAGACAGTAAACGCTGCAGTAGTAAGTACCTATATAACTGTCGCGGCTTTTATACATCGATGAAGAAGGCACCGGTTTACCGCACCTTATTATTTTTTTTTCTCCCTAGTAATAATCCTTAAGGATTATTAACAGAATTGCCATTATAAAAATTTAATCTTGTATCAGTACCGTAAACTTCTTACAGATATATTCACCACTTGACAATAGTGACAATATAATCAATCAAAAACATAATGTGTCCATACTGCTTGGAGATTTTAATGACAAAGTCCGAGAAAATTCAGGTTTTGAACCTGTGAAACCTTATGGGTTAGGTTAGGAACAAGAAATGGGAGAAGATCGACTAACTTAACTTAAGACAAGAAATAAACGTAAACGACGTTAACTGAATGTGGAAAAAACTCAAATAAGTTCTTATATCAAGCAGTACTGATATATTAATTAAACATCCACACTCCAGTTGTTAAGAAAAAGTGGATCATCCAAGAAATTTCAAATCTTCTGAACAAAATAAACAAATATAAAAAGTAAAACAATGAAAAATGTATAGAAATTAAGGAACCAGGGAGAAAACATGATTCCTACAACATTCACAAAAAAGTCTACCGATATCGGAAGAGAAAGACAACGAAAATAGATATGGATCGAAAACGTATATTGGACCTGCCAGACAAAATTAAACGATGGGAGGAATACACAAAAGAGTTATTTGAAATTGATTAAACACATAGCAAGCATGAATCGAGTATCATATGACTAGGTAACACAAGGGAAGAAATCGAATATGCTATTCCAAATCTAACTAGATAATAGAAAAAAGGATATGTAGAAGGCTATCCCTGAATTGGAAGCACTTGAAGAATGTATTAATAGAAGCCAAAGCTTACCAAGAAGATTCAAGTAGGACCGGCGAAATTCCCACAGAATTTCTAAAATTAATTGATACCTGCAGGTGTTGCGTAACAACAATATCTAATATTTTTATTTTATTTTTGTATTATATCATTATATCAGACTGTATATTAGTTTAGATTTATAAAATTCCTTTGTACCATCTAATAATCGGTACGGCGCCGATAACTTGCATTCAAATAACTTTCTAGACATAAGCTTCTAAAATCGTCAAAAAATCATAACAATGAAAGGATTAGTAATTCCAAATTATCGGTTTGAGTCATTTGAAATTTCCCAACATTAACGAAAGTTACCCTTCTCAGGTAATTTTATCAATAAAATGAAAGTCGAAGGTATTTTAAATGTAAACATATCCTTTAGATACGTCGAGGGGGTCAGGGGGAGATTTCTGAATGTTAAGAAACGATTACGAGCCGAGTGATTGAAATCAGTTTGCATCAGTTCGAATCCAGCATTGGATGAGCTCTAGGCTCCTGTCCGCGTAGGCCGCACCTCAGAAGGTTTAACACAGTCGGTATATTAATAAGTTTACTCAGTTCGTGTCAATATTGTATCCCCGACAAGTTATCTAGTTTTATAGTTTCATAAATCAGATATCGTAAGCAAATTATCGGCGTCCAAAATACGTTGTAACTGTTTAAATAGACTTGTTAAAACGTTCTTTTCGAAATTTTCATTTGTCCCAGTTTTCTGGGTGGTCCTTCAAAGAAGTATACAAAATCTATTTTCCTAAGGACAAAACTTATTCCCCAAGGGAAAAAACCAGCGACCTATGACTGGTGCGCGAAACAAAGGCATCGGGACAAGGTGTAAGGACAAACACACCTGCATCTTCGCTCAGCAGGTAACCTTCAGATATTAGCTAACTTCTTTATATACCACACAAATCTGAATTTTTATATAACCCGGAAAAATAAACGAACTTCTAGATCTAAAGCATTCCCTTTAGAACTTTTAAAATACTGACCAGAATCTTTACTACAACTATTTTGAAACTGCTTTTTGAGAGGCAAAGAACTGCCACCCGAATCGAAAACAGCGTACGTATGAATGAAAAACTTATAGCTCTATTAAGTAAGTTAAAATTTTCTTCCAAGCAATATTTATCTACAACTTCTTCTATCGCATTTTTAAATAAACATGAAATTTTGTGTAATACTCTTCAGGATTTATTTATAATATCCTGCCATTCCTGGATAATATACTTCGGATCAAAAGATATTAATTTTAAATTGTTTTAACAGAGGTGTATTTTTTAATTAAAAGGCAATTTTAGTTTTAATTACTCACCGCTGAGAACTAGAGAATCATCTGTGGCGGAAGAATGGTTACTTACCTGAAAATAAAAGAAAAATTGTTTAACGTACAGATATTTTAAACTTTATGACTTTGTCTAGACGTCTGGGCAATCGAGTAGCCGAGACGTCTACACGGAAGGACATTCAAGCCTGCTGTATAAATAATTAGTATTGCAGGTAATTTCTTTTTATAAAAATCGAACCCAGATTAATATTGACCAATGTACAGCTTTGTCGATATAAAAATTGTTGAAATGGTAATAGTAGTGAAGAGAAGATATTTTCATACAGTTCATTCACAATTATAGTAACTGACTTAAACAGGATTTAAGAGGACTCGCTGATAAGTTCGAAGCGATGAAGGAATTAACTAATTTCAGGTAGTTAGTAGAAAGGGCCAGCTTAAGGAATTTTATATAAGGTCTTTTTGTTGTTACTTGACAGTATTTATTTTAAATGAATAGATAATTAACGAAAATTAGATAATTAATGAAAAGTTGGAAGGAGCATTTTCAAGAGCTGTTAAACCCAGAAAAAGAACAAAACGAAGATGAAGAGATAATTTACCACACAGCAGAACAACTAGTTGAGCAACCAACATTGGAAGAAACGATAAACGTCATAAAACATCTAAAAAATAACAAAGCACCTGGCACAGATGGAATAACTGCAGAACTGATAAAGAATGGTGGACATGCGCTATGGAGGCGTATCCATAAACTAATCGACCGCATATGGACACTAGAAGTCATCCCAGAAGATTGGAAAGTAGGAATCATACTTCCTATGTACAAAGGGGGAGACAAACGACTCTGCAAAAATTATAGGGGCATAACAGTTTTAAATGTCATCTACAAGATATTATCAGGAATTATATACAGCCGCCCGGAATCGTTTTCGGAGGAGATTATTGGTGAATACCAATGTGGCTTCAGACCAAAGAGGTCAACTATAGACCAAATACATATGTTAAGAGGTATACATGAAAAATGTGTTGAATATAACATACCTATTTACAACTTGTATATCGATTTCAAACAGGTGTTTGATGGAGTAGATCGACAAAAGATGTTAAAGCAACTATCTATGTTAGGGATACCCAATAAATTGGTTAAACTTATACGAATGACTCTGGAGGGTTCCAAAGCTATGGTGAGAAGAGATGGAGATATGACGCAGGCCTTTGATATTGAAAATGGAGTTAGACAAGGGGATGCCTTATCAACAACACTTTTTAATCTAACTTTAGAAGCTGTTGTTAGAAAACTGGATATAAACGGCTGTATTAATACAAGATCAATGCAAATATGCGCATATGCGTTTGGTAGCAGAAGCTGCTACGTTTGGTCTATATATATATAAATGAAAGCAAAACAAAATATATGGAGTGCAAAAAATCGATTGAATATGAGAATCTGAAGGTAGACAACCATACCTACAAATATGCCTCCACTTTTCACTACCTAGGCTCAATAATCAATGACAACAACAACATCAGTCAAGAAATACAAGCACGGATTCTTAGAGGTAATAAGTGCTTTTATGCATACAAAGACTTAATGAAAAGTAAGTTACTGAACCGTGAGTCTAAGCTGAGAACCTACAAAACAGTAATTAGACCAGTGGTCACATATGAATGTGAAACGTGGCCCCTGTCAACTACTGATGAAAATCAACTGAGAATATTTGAGCGCAAAATACTAAGGAAGATATTTGGACCAACCCAATGCAGCGATGGTTCGTGGAGAATTAAAATGAACCACGACCTGGATGAACTAATGCAGAGCGCAGATATTGTCAGATTTGTAAAGTCACAAAGACTAAACTGGCTTGGTCACCTAGAAAGAATGCCAGATAATCGAGCTGTAAAAGTAGTCCAGAGATGGAAGCACCAAGGAAACAGAACAAGAGGAAGGCCCCGTAAAAGATGGATAGACGACGTAGAGAGGGATCTTAAAACCATGAACATCAGGCAGTGGCGAAGGAAAGTATCCGACAGGGCAGAATGGAAGAACATTGTTAAGCAGGCCAAGACTCACAAAGGGTTATAGCGCCATTAGAAGAAGAAGAAGAAGATAATTAACGGAAAAATAAATAAAGACACTAATGAAGTATTAGAATTTAATTAATAATTATTATATTTTTCTGTGTCAATTATTGGGTAAATTTGTAAAAATTTGAAAAGTAGATAATAAAATAATTCTTATTACGTTAAATAAAAATTGTAAGTGAAATAATAAAATGGTAAAGTGAAATATACATATATACACAATATTCCCTGAATTTTGAAACGAAACACTTTCTATTCATACATATTTTACATTTAATTCTATCTAATATTTTAAATTTCACAATTCACCATACGTCGAAAATAGTCTATTTCACTTCTAACACAAATAAATGATATATGAATATAATTTCATTTACATGTAGAAATAACAATTTTTGTCATTTTCCTTTTCTCTGCCATTTAAACTTGTATATATATGCTTTCTGTAGTTTTCCCGGTTTGACCCCGCGTTGAATAATTTTGGTTTTGACAAAAACCATTATTTTGACGACGTTTCGGCAAGGTCGCACTTGCCATTGTCAAGTCAGGTAGTAGCGCTTCTCGCTGATGCTTGAAGTTAACTGACTCTCCTGGTCGCTGCGTTTACTTTTTATAGACGCAAGGCTTCTTGTGACTGGTTCTGTTAGTGTGTAGGTAGGCTGGGTCCCATGGTACAATGAATACACATGGGTCCTACTAGTTGGTCTTGTGGTCTGATGTATTTTTGACTTTTTCTTTAATATAGTTTTCCATGTTGTTGGAAGCCTTAGAGCATCATCTCTTTGGTTTAGACTGTTGGGATTTTTTTTATTTCTATTGATTCTCTGATTTCGCGTTTTCTTTTAATTTCAATGTTAGCTAGCATCGCAGTTTGATTCAGGTTTATTGTATGTCCTGTGTTTGAGATATGCTGGGCAAGGGACAACGTTTTTTCTCTCCTTTCGATGTTCTTCTCGTCTAACATTGATTCTTCGGTTGGTCTGTCCGATGTACGATTTGTCACAGTCCCCACATGGAATCTCCTATACTCCTTGATTTTCTAACAATATTTTTGTTTTGGCGAATGGTAAATTGGTTGAGATTTTTCTGTCGGTATTAAATATCGTTTTTATTTTGTGTTTTCTTAGCACCCTCCCTATTTTCTCTGTTGTACCCTTTACATATGGTAGAATGGCTTTTGCAATCGGTTTTTTATCTTCTGTTGGATCCTTAATTCTTTTTTTCTAGTTTTTCTTCTCCATATATCCAGATTATAAAAGTATCATGCACGTGCCTAAGCCTAAGTTTGGGTTTGTGTTCGGCTGTTTCTATTGCTCGCTGTTCTATTTCTTGCATAAACAGGTTTGCTATTACCGGTGACATTGTTGAACTCATTGGTGCTCCTTCAACTTGTTTATATATTTGCTCCTTATAGATGAAATATGTGTTATTTAAGCAGTGCTTTGTTAGATTTAGGTTACCCTGTGGTATTGGATACTTTCTGCTTATATATTTATATATAATTTCTAATGATTCATCTATAGGAACATTCGTAAAAAGTGAAACCACATCGAAGCTGACTAACAATTGTCCCGGCTCAAGAGTCACATCTTTTATACGTTCGATGAAGTGGCTTGCATTCTTGACGTAAGAATCCGCTTCTTCTGCATATGGTTGTAGCTTTTCAGCCAGAAATTTTGCCAGTGTTTGTAGAGAATTTCCGATAGAACTAACTATTGGTCGCAATGGTAATTCTGCCTTATGTACCTTGGGTAGGCCGTAAAGTTTTGGACATCTTGACGACTTCGCTCTAGGTATAAGATGTAACTGATGTTCTTTCTTGATGTCTGAGGCTAAGGTGTGATAATTTGAAAGAATAATCCAAGTCCAAATGCAAATAAAATAACGAAGTGGGGAATATTTCAGATATAACCTGACATAGAACATGCTCACAAATATGTTCATTACAAAGTATACTATTAAAAACCTATGCAGCTGAATTTTCAGATTTCAAATCCATTTAGATTGGCAGATACGTCGAATAGGTCACTCACCGGGAGACACCTGATATAAATATATCAGTTAAATTTTAAAGTAATTCGTTTTAAATAATTTCTGAATTTAACAGGCGTTGGGGCAAACATCCTAGTGATGAGTTTATCTATCTTCGGTGATAAGTGAGCCAATCTCCAAAGGATGCCGATGTTCAGTTTGCTATATCTTGGTGGATCTAATAATTTGATGGAGAGCTATAAAGTGATGAGTTCGTATACGTCCACAGAAAGATAAGTTTAAGATATCATAAATCAGTCAGATTAAAGCAGTTAAAGCTAACAGGGGTTACACTATAATTAATAAACGATGACTATTAGAGTTTAACCTAGTGTGTTACTTTTCAAAGGAATTTTCGCGTCCTTTAGTCAGTTAGTAGGAGGGCGTAAAAACTATCCGCCTGTTCAGACAAAATAGCAAGTTTGTCTAAATAGCCATTAACCAGACAATGAACTATTAAATCTACCAACAGTCAATTACAAACGACTACCAGACATCGATAAACATTTCAAGTTCTATCGATTAAAGTTTACTGAAAACTGAACGCCATACAAAATGTGACTTTCCTAGCACTCTGAAATAAGCTGTAAAATGTCGTCGAATACGTACCTGCAATTTCATTTAGTCAGCATTGTCATTTTCTAAATTGATTTTTCTGCAGGGGCGTTACGTATCTTTCGAACAGATTCCAAGGAGGTAATTAAGGACGATTTGAGTGAAAAATTATAGATCTAGAAAGGTAGCGCGTCCACTCCTACAGAAAAGACGATTCAACAACAATAGGCTATAAGGATCGATAAGTCTACCATTCAGCGGCAGACATTCTTCATGAATGTTGTAAGAATGTTGTATTTAATGAGTTATTCGGGGAAAATACACTGCTGGACAAAAAGATGGCCATTTGAATTTCTGTCATTTCCTACAATTAACTGTTTACTCCATTTGAAAATGAATGACACAGTTTTATGGCAGAAAATTACAACAGTCTTTATAAAGGACAATAAAACATAAAATGCAAATGAGCAAACTTAAGGGTTCAACTCAAAATTGCACGTCTCATTGCTGGAGAACATGAGTTTACTTTACCTTAGACAAGTAGAAAAATAAGTGATGGATTCGACCGTTACTCGATGGAAAATCATTTTACATAAGAATAAAACACTAAAAACTTTTGTTTTTGACACTTTCACAAAATTTATTTCAATTGTTTTTCCTCTCCACATTCAAAATAAAAGCTTTAAGCTATCTTTATTAGAATATATGGAAATTAAAAAATACAGATATAATTCTGAATGACCAACTTAAGTATTGTTGTGAATTTATTAAAAGGTTCAATATTTATAACACTTACGGATTTAATTTATTTCTTTATTTATATTAACTTATCTGACAATAATTTATATATATATATATCCGTACGTAACAAATTCGCGAGCGCGGGTTCAGAATTAACTGTCCCTTCCAAATAAAGTTCCGTCATTATATACCAGTGCCGTTATCTCGAAAAATCTAAAACCTTCGATGGCGAAACGGTAAAGGCAAACTGGATTTCCCTCGCATCGGTTCTGGAAGGTCGCTCAGGTAAATCGAGGCCTCTCGTAAACTCTACAACATATTAGAATAAAAACATGTTTTAAAGGTTAAAACTATGACTCATATTTTTACGTAACATTGCCCCCCTCTCAAAAGATGGTTCCTCCTGGAACCTTGTTGGGACTAGAACTGGAACGGTATGCTGGTATCGGCAACTGGACCCTCTTTTACAACTTCCAGTTGTATAAAAATGACAAGGGACGGTTTTCTCTCCGCACCAGTAACTATGCGGATTGCAACAGACTAACACCTGGACTTCGGTGTCTTTAAAGATCTCCTCCACCATATTTCGGATAACCCTCCAATCTAATTGGCGGCACTCCAACTTTGGCATGGCTAACTTTTGCACGTCGGACTCTAGTACGTGCCCTCTCAATTGAAGTAAGGCTTCCCATACATCTCGGTAGGTAGGTTGGTCACGGGCAGTGTCTTTTGTTACCAGGTAGAAAAGGTAACGTGATGCATCTTGGAGTTTCAAGGTTTTACCGGGAGCTGGCACTTGGCATTGAAGTTCTGCAACTCGACCAAACTTCCTTCGAAAGACGGATGCCAACCCTGGTGCGTCTTTGATACTGGCCGGGATGGTAAGGGCCAGCGAGTAGTCATCGGGGAGCGCGAGTAGATCTTGCTTTTCTTCAGTGGTAACACCATGTCTTGCTTTACCGGTACCTCCATAGGCACCCATGAATTCCTCAAACGTGAGGTCAGACACGTCTTGGACTTGGTTTACTTCCACTTCTTCATCTACGTCGTGGTCACCTTCGAAAGACGCCAGCCGGTTATGGTGTACTATCATCGGCTTTCCCTTCGGAATCTTGCTTATTCGGTAGATGACATCGTTGATCTTCTCCATAATGAGGTATGGACCTTCCCAAAACTGCTGCAATTTGGGAGAACAACCTTTTCGCTTCTTGGGATTATACAGCCATACTTTGTCGTTCTTCTTAAAGCAACCCTTTTCGGCTTGTGTATCGTACCGTTTCTTCATTCGGTCGCTAGCGATCTGAAGGTGGGAACGGACTAACTCATGTACATCGTCCATTCTTCTTCTTCTAATTCGATCACATAATCTTCACCTGCTACATCTTCTCCAGGTCGACATCCAAACTCGAGATCACAAGGTAGTCGCATTTCGCGTCCGAATAGGACTTTGGCTGGTGTCTGGCCTGTTGATTCGTTAACAGCAGATCTGTAGGCCATTGTGAAGAACGGAAGGTATTGGTCCCAGTCTCGCTGATGATCGGACACCATCTTTGTCAAATACTTGCCAACTGTCCTATTCATTCGTTCTACCATACCATCCGATTGCGGATGATACGCGGTAGTTCTTGTTTTCTTCATGCCTAGTCTATCACATATTCCTTGGAATAGATCGCTTTCGAAGTTCCTGCCTTGGTCACTATGGATCTCCAAAGGCACTCCAAATCGGCTGATATATTCTTGGATCAACTTATCTGCAACGGTGGCGGCCTTCTGGTCTGGAAGTGCGTAAATCTCGACCCACTTAGTGAAGTAATCCATTACTACCAGCATGTACTTGCCTCCGTTTTCACTTTCTGGAAATGGCCCAGCGATGTCCAAAGCTATTCTTTCAAACGGGCTTCCAACATTATATTGTCTCATAGGAGCTCTCCTTTTTCGGTAAGGCCCGTTACTCGTGGCACAAATAGTACATTTCTTACACCAGTCTTTTACATCGTCGGAACTGTTCATCCAATAAAACCGTTCCCGAATTCGCTGAAGGGTTTTCCTTACACCAAAATGCCCTCCCGATGGACTGTCGTGTAACTGACGAAGTACTTCCGCTATTCTGCTCTTTGGGATCACCAACTGTCTTCTCTTTTCCGAACCGTCATCATTTTCCAGGACTCGTTTGAGCAAGCCATCTTCGATGATAAATGAGTCCCACTGGGCCCAATACGTCTTAACTACTGAGCATAGGTTTGATATTTCCTGCCAAGGTGGTCGACGGTTTTCCTCTTTCCATTTTCGGATTTTCTGTATAACTGGATCTCTCTCTTGTTCTTCCCTTATCTTAGTAGGCGTCCAGTCGTCGTTGACAATCGTCGTTCTTAGCACTGCTGCTTCCTTGGATTCCGTTTTGTTGCAGTGGGAACACTCTGCTGGGCATGGCCTTCTGGAAAGAGAATCAGCGTTTCTGTGGCTAACTCCGGCCCGGTGCTCAATCTTAAAATCGTATTCTTGGAGTCGTTCGATCCACCTGGCTATCTGACCCTCTGGATTCTTAAACTGCATCAACCACTTAAGGGCGGCATGGTCGGTTCGGATTAGAAACTTTCTGCCATAGAGGTATTGATAGAAGTGCTCTACTGATTTCACTACTGCCAGAAGTTCTCTTCTCGTGACGCAATAATTCCGTTCAGGTTTTGAAAGAACTTTACTAAAATATCCGAGAACTCGTTCCTGTCCTCCTTGAATCTGAGACAGCACTCCTCCAATTCCCACATTACTTGCGTCCGTATCTAAGATGAACTCTCCTTCTGGCAGTGGATACCCTAAAATTGGTGCTGTTATTAAATGCTTTTTCAACGTTTCAAAGGCATTTTGGCAGTCTATATCCCAGCGGTATTCTCTTGCTTCCTCTGTAAGTCGCGTTAATGGCTTAGCGATATCTGCAAACTTCTTAATAAACCTCCGGTAGTAAGTACATAGTCCAAGAAAACTTCTCACTTGATGTTTGTCAGTTGGTTTTGGCCATTCCTTAATGGAATCGATTTTTCCCTTATCCACGGCCACTCCTTCTTTACTGACTATATGACCCAGATAATTGACTTTACCTTGAAATAGCTGGCACTTCTTGGGGTTTAGCATCCTTTGGGCAGCTTTAAGTCGATTAAAAACGTTTTCTAAATTCCTCAAATGATCTTCGAATGTCTCCCCCAAGACGATTATGTCATCTAAATAAACCAGGCATGTTTTCCAAGATAACCCTCTCAACACATTTTCCATAAGCCTCTCAAATGTCGCAGGAGCATTACAAAGTCCAAATGGCATAACGTTGAATTGCCACAATCCAGATCCTGTGGTGAAGGCTGTCTTTTCTTTATCGACTGGGTCCATTTCTACCTGCCAGTATCCAGACTTCAAATCTAAAGTAGAAAACAATTTACTTCCAGCCAATGTGTCCAATGTGTCATCGATCCGAGGCAGAGGATAACTATCTTTCTTGGTAACGTTGTTCAGCAAACGGTAATCCACACAGAACCTCGTCGTTCCGTCTTTCTTCTTAACCAGGACCACCGGAGAGACCCATGGACTCGTAGAAGGTTCTATCACCCCGTCTTTCTTCATTTCCTGAACAATCGTTTCAGCTTCCTCTCTCTTCGCCTGTGGTAATCGTCGAGCTGTTTGACGAATTGGCTTAGCATTACCAGTATCAATTTTATGCTTAACAACGGTAGTTCTTCCCGTCTTTCCTCCTTTCGGTACGAAAATATCACGATACTGCCGAAGAAATTCCCTTAATTTCCTTTTCTCCATCTGATTTAGAGACTGTCCTGCAACTGCAACCATTTGGTCGAATTTGTCGTTGGAATTATCAGATGTTGTCGCCTGACGAATTATGGATGTCACAGGTACACAAGTTCCTACTTTTGTCTCTTTCTTTATGGTCACTGGGTAGTCGTTGACATTGATAAGTCTCACAGGAATTTCTTTAGCCGAAGTCACCAATTCCTTTCCAATTATGATTCCACGGCCAACCTCATCGTCGTGGTTCCAAGGCTCCATCATAACAGGTCTCCCTTCGTCTACAATTCCCTGTAGTCGCGCTACTATGATCGTTTCGCTTCTCGCAGGCACGACTGTATCTTCTGTAATGGCTGCTTGCACAGTGTTGTCATTATGTGGATGGAGAAATACCTCCTCGTTGCCAACTTTGATTACCTTATTCTTAAAATCCAATTGGAATCCATGCATATTCATTACGTCCATTCCTAATATAACATCCTCTTCGATGTCAGCAACTATAACAGTATGGACAAACTTTTCTGCCCCAATTCCCAATTGTACCTGGATTTCTCCATGAATGTTGGCATTTTCACCTGTAGCGGTCCGAAGTCGTAACCTCGTTGGTAACAGTTTCTTTCGGCTGTTTATAACTGTCGGGCGTATAATGGTTCTGGTCGCTCCGGTATCCACCAACAACGTATGCTTTTTACCATTTATGTCTCCATCTACATATACACTATCTTCACGACATTTCAAAGAAGCTATTAGTATAAGAGGGTCTTTGGAAGAGTTCCGGGTCGAAGCTGCCCCTCTAAGGTTGACTCGTTCTGGTTTTCCTGATGGTGAGTTTCTTGATTTTATGGTCTTCTTTTTCTTGCATGTCATGCTTTTCATCAAATTAAAGAGCTGGTCAAGTTTATCTTCATCTCCTTCCTCTTTTACAGTCCTAACTTTACTGTACCCGCCAGAGGCCTGCGTAGCTGACTCGTATTCGAGGGCGGCGGATAGGACATCAACCAGCGTCTTGTGACGAGCTAATCGCAGTGTTCTCTGCATTTCATGATCACGAAGACCATCAATAAACGTTTGAACGGCCAATTTTTCCATCATGTCTTCGGGAGCTGTTGGATAAGCATATCGTACTAATCTGGCAATATCTACCTCATATTCTTGAAGAGCCTCATCTTTCTTCTGTCTACGATTTTTAAGCTGCGACTGATATACATGCTCCAAATGTTCGTGGCCATATCGCATATTTAACCTCTTCTTCAGTTGTTCGAAATCATCGGTCTCCTCTACGGCTATGGTCTGAAGCACATCTAAGGCATCTCCTCGAAGAGCGATAGTCAGGTTTACAGCCTTTTCTTTTTCAGACCATCCATTCGCTCTGGCGAATTGCTGATTGCTGATTCGAACTGTTTCATGTAGTTGTTCCATGATGATTTTCCGTCGAAAGTTGGGACTTTAACATGAATAGAACCTCCACTTCCTTCAAATTTCGGCCGTGTCTCCAACTTACATTTCGTCTCGTCTTCTTTTATCTCCACTGTAATCGGATTGTTACTTCTCTCTGCTGTCCCTGTTTCTTCCATCTTCCTTTCCATCTCTTTAATCTTTTCTTCGAAGGCCAACTTATCGGCAGCAACTTGGTTTTTTAACGAAGATATTCTATCGTCCAGGGCAGACATCTCAGAAGTGACTTTAGAGATTTCTGAAGAGATGTTAGCAGAAACTTTGCTTTCCAGGGAAGAAATCTCGTTAGAAACTTTGCTTTCTAAAGAAGCGATGTCGCCGGAAACTTTCGAAATATCGCCAGAAACTTTGTTCTCTAATGATGCGATGTCACCAGAAACTTTGGCTACATCACCAGAAACTTTGGCCACATCACCAGAAACTTTGGCTACATCACCAGAAACTTTGGCTACATCACCAGAAACTTTCGAAATCGACGAGAGGACAGCATCTTCAAATATATAAGTCTCTGGATCTAGTCCTTTTTCTAGCAAAGCGTTCTTTAGTCGTTGGACTAACTCAGCCTTTTTTCCGGTAGAAGCTAATTCTCTGTCTTCAAGATGTCTTCTTAAATTAGTCACTGTCAGCTCATAAATCGTCGTCATTTTCACAATTTACAAATATTCACTTGTATTATTATTATAAGTCTAATTTATGTTCGATCTCACTTCTGGCACCATTTGTTGTGAATTTATTAAAAGGTTCAATATTTATAACACTTACGGATTTAATTTATTTCTTTATTTATATTAACTTATCTGACAATAATTTATATATATATCCGTACGTAACAAATTCGCGAGCGCGGGTTCAGAATTAACTGTCCCTTCCAAATAAAGTTCCGTCATTATATACCAGTGCCGTTATCTCGAAAAATCTAAAACCTTCGATGGCGAAACGGTAAAGGCAAACTGGATTTCCCTCGCATCGGTTCTGGAAGGTCGCTCAGGTAAATCGAGGCCTCTCGTAAACTCTACAACATATTAGAATAAAAACATGTTTTAAAGGTTAAAACTATGACTCATATTTTTACGTAACAGTATTATGCAGTAGAAGTCTGTCGTTGACCACACGTCTAAGAGTATTGAAGTGCTACGTCTGGTCCACTTTGTTCTATGGATGTGAAACCTGGACAACAAAAATAAAAAATCTCAACAAATTAGAAGCGTTTGAGTTATGGTGTTACCGTCGCATGCTCAGAATCCCGTGGACAGCACACATATCTAACGAACGCGTGCTAGAGACCGTGCACAAAGAGCGAGAATTGATCAACATCATCAAAATGAGAAAGGTCCAATACTTCGGTGATATAATGAGAGGACCTAAATATCGCTTACTCCGGTTAATCATTCAGGGCAAAATCGAAGGAAAACGTTGGGTCGGAAGAAAACAACTGTCCTGGCTGCGTAACAGTAGACAATGGACAGGTCGAACGGTCGAGGAACTGTTTCATCTAGCTGCCGACCGAGAATCATTTCATCAGCTTGTCAATATCACGATAGCCAACGCTTGAATACAAGCACGGCACACAAAGAAGAAGAACTTAAGACAAATAACTCTCCCCTCCTTAAATTATTCAGTTAAAGACTATAAAGTGTAGACGCATATTAAAAATACATACTTATTATCCTCCCTGATGTTTGGACCACAAGAGCACTCTCGTGACACACAACAACGGGTGGACAGATCCTATCTTCCGAAGCTACAGTACCCTTCACCGTCCTCGCTGCCGGACATCTCAAGGTAACGGCATCCTAATCAAATACAGAATCCCATTTTCCCCACACAATCCCTCACCACATAATCTTTAATGACGAAGTCTTCCTGGCAGTGGACATTCACCTCGATAACAACACAACATTTACAGTAGTCTCTTATTACAAGTACCCTGATCAACCTCTCTCACAAACGGTGCTTGAATGTGTCTCCGGCCTGAATAAGACAGTCATCCTCGGAGATTTTAACGCCAGGCATATACAATTTGGTGGCACGATCACAAATTGTGCAGGCAATCTCCCATCTGACCTCCTTCTAGAATTACCCATTCACAGAATAACTAACCGTGAACCGACCTTTTTGAATCCAAATGGCATGTCCTCCGCCAATCATATCATATGTACGTATAATGTGATGGACGTACTAAATGACGAGTGCATAATTTGGTGATTCACTTTGAATCATATCCCCATTTTTGTTAAAGAACAGATACTAAATCCGATTCACTCTCAACATCCCATCTGAACAATAAGAGACTACAAACACGCTGACTGGAACCTTTTCAAACACTTTCTGTCTAATAATATTCCACAGTTAGGTGACTTAGACTACCCTATCGATATCAACAACGGTAGCATGGCCATTCAAAAACTGATTATTCAAGCAATTGAGATATCAGTCCCAATAGGGTTATCAACCCTTCTAGACCGCTACTTCCACCTCATAATCAATAAAATAAAACAAAAAAAGACGACTCGTACATCAGTTTCAACGTACTCATGACCCCCTTGTCAAAACAGAAAATAACTGCATTTCATCGAGAATCAAGCTGGAGGTGAATAGCATACAAGCCTGTGAATGGCGGGCTGCCACCTCTAGCCTTGAATATCGTAACGGCCCCGCGGTTTTGCCTGGACAAAATTCAAAATCTTAACTAAACAGAAAACAAGCAACCCTTCTCATCTAATGATGAACAATAAAATCATTAATTCCGATCAACAGAAGGCCGATGCCTTCAAGACTCACCTACAAAACATATTCACCACCCCAAACGACCACAGATTTGACCAAGCCTTCGGTGTAAGTACTAAAAAAACTCTGTGAAATAACAAGCACTGAAAAAACATCCGATTTACCGATGAGCCTAGGTTTAATCACATGTATAGAAAAGGTTTGGAAGTAGCGCTGTAACCTTTTGAAGATATATTAGTTGGAAGCAATGCACGGAACTCATGGAAATGATTGGAAAAATGACTGCGGATTTGCCAAAGAGAACTTTTTCGAGGTATTGCTTATATACCTGAGATAGACGTGTAAGAGTTATTCGACGGCCAAGAACATATACACAGTGCAACATACGATCTATATATTTACTGAATAGATCTGGATCTGTATTGATTTGGGGAGGAATATCCCTTACAGCGCGAACGGACCTTGCTGCTTTACGCAGAGCTTGCACGACCACAGGTTGCACGTGTAGTCTGGGATTATATGGATGAGGTTGGTATACAAACCATGAACTGGCTGGCCACTATGCAGCTCTGATCTAAATCCCATAAAGAATTTGTGGTATAATATTAATAGTCAACTAAGGAGTCAACAACCACTACATGTCTTTCTTGACGACATAGAAGTTATGCTGAGAGAAGTCAGAAAACAATATTATTAATTTGTTTTCGTTCGTGGCCACCAAAGTAGATGGCATCTTTGTACGCTAACCACTGCATTGGTAAAGATTTAGGAGACATTCGTTGGATTTTCCGAGTTTGAAATGAGTTCTCTTTCATGTCATTTTAGTTCCCCCTTACTATCCTAGAGCAAGGCTTCAAGAATTTTTCGATATCAGCTTTTGTTCGTGAGATATAGCCCATTGTAAGTTTTAAAATTATCACACTGTATATATATATATATATATATATATATATATATATATATATATATATATATATATATATATATATATATATATATATATATATATATATATATATGTATATTATACCTAGAGCTACGATTGATTGACTATTACAGGAATTAATATTAAACTCAACAGTCTTCCGGGTTGAACCACGTCGATTATCATGGCGCAGTAATGCATTGATTTTTGATCAGTGTAGTAGTGACTGGGTGCTCGGAAGACTGAGACCTTGGAAGCCCTGAAGAAGACATCGAAGATGATGTCGAAAGCTCGGCGCAATGATAATCGACGCGGTTCAACCCGGAAGACTATTGAGTTTTATATTAATTCCTGTAATAGTATTAATCTTACCTCTAGGTTTAATTATTGTACTAACGGTGGAAACCTTTCGTGTGTATATAAGACCCAGTTTTTTAAATAAAGAAAATAAAAAAAATTGTTTTTTTTTTGTTTGTAAAAAATTTGTTTTTTGATAATTTTTTATTTATAAGCTAAGATAACAAAATGAAGTTCCATAAATGGTTTAAACACATTTTGAAGTTATTCTTTGCATTTTTTGCATACTTGAACCCAACATTGTAAACATACAGGCATTTTACACTTTGCGCAAACATAGTTTGTTTTTCTGTCTTTCTTGGCTGAACAGAGATGACATATCTTTCTTTTTTGATTCTCATTGGCTCGAGGAGGCTTAGGAACATTTAAAAATTTAGTGCTAAGAATATCTGCCGCAATAGCTGGAATCTGTCGGGGCACTTTAGAGTTATATATTCTTTTCTTTTTGTGTGTATTTTACAAACTTTTGGCTAATTGTTTTAGGAATTTTTCCCGCGGGATAGAATTTCCTATATTTACAAACTGATTTAACACTCTGGCGTATAACATCTGCAATATTTAGAACAGCAAAAAACACTGCCATTGGCCATATTTGTGATCTTCGAGCTACACACCGGCCTTTGTCGAATTATAAAATAAAATGATGTCAGGTTTTTTTTTTCTCATCAATAACATTGTCATGGTGCATTGTAGATATCAGTAATACACTTTTGGCTTTCCTAGAATCAACTGGCATTTTTCTTTGAGGTAGAAATTATGGCGGAGTTTGGCGTTTATTTTTTTTAATTGTGCCAACGTAAGTAATATTATTTTTTTTTAATTCTCGAACCATTTCTACCGAAGTGTACCAGTTATCGCCAGTTACATTACGTCTTTTGACATATACAGGGTGGTCCCTAAGTAATTGTACAAAAAGAAACAGTAGATTCTACACTTTAAAATATTACGATTTAAGCCAAATTGCTTTAATAAAATGTTGATATTAAGAAAGATACAGGGTGTTAAAGTGCAAAATGCTATAACTTTTATATAACCTTTATACTTTTAAATATGAGAAATTATAATTTGATGCACACTTTGATGTAACTGATAGAGGGCGCCACTTATGCCACATATGTGTTATAAATTTGCACTTAACTTTTTTGCTCTTTAAGTTACCTGTATTTGGGATAAAAAATATTAAAGATACATTATTTTAACAAAAAGAGGTATACTTGTTAATAACTTCAAAACTCAACAGTTTTCGAGATAATCGCATTTTAAAAATCAGCTGCATAATTCTGATCTAAGGCAATTACTCCAGGCAACGAAGAAAAAATAGACAAAAACATTAATACTCCTGAATTTTGGTATAAAATACCTTTACCTAAAGTTAACAAAATATTAAATAAAATAAATATATCAGCAGGATAATTAATAATAGGATTTGACAAAATAACAGAATAATAGGATTTTACATCAAACATTTTACGTTTTATGTTAAATTAAAGTCATAATCAAAACATTTTGTTTACAAACCAAATAAGGAAATAGTTAAACTAAATTACACAACTTTTTGTCAAAGTAAGTGTTCGATATGTCCACCATTTTCTTTAATTCATTTGTCAATATATTCCATAAAAGATCGTCTCATATTAAATAGCATTCTTGTTTCTAAAGAAACTGCTGCAGTATTTCTTTCTTCCCATAGTTGGTTGCGAATGTTTATGGGATTCTTGACACGTTGTTTTAATGCGCCCCATACATCAAAATCAAGCGGATTAAATTCGGGGCTACGTAGTGGCTATAATGTATAATGATATATCGATGACATTACTTATTTATATGATTACGTTACAGCTTACGAGTTACTATAATTATATCTCGAACAAATGGACTATTATGATTTACTAACGAACTAATATTATGCTGAACTAAATTGCCTGTGTGTTTGCTATATTTATAACAATATCGGTTATTTGGACAACAATGATGTTTTTGTAAAAATGCTGAGTCTTTCAGGTTAGATTTGTAGCAAAAATATTATTAAACAGGACACATATGTGTTATTCAATACCTGTGCTCTAGTTTCTATTTGTCCTAATAAAAATGGTTAAACAATTTACCTTTACAAAGAGTATTAAGAGCTGAAAGAAATAATCAATAAAATCAATGAAGCAGCTTACGAAGCGCTCGGCACAATCCAAAAGAACAAAAAGAATACTCCATTGTGGTGGACAAATGACATTGCCAATGCAGTACACAACAAGAAACAAGCATATCAAAAGTGGCTACAAACAAATGATCCAGATGATAGACGAACATATGCAAGATCAAACAGAGAAGTAAAAAATTTAGGAACTAAAGCAAAAAATATTTCCTGGGAAAGTAAATGCGAAGAACTCAACAAATATATAGGGTCAACAAGATCAAGGGAAGCATGGAAAACGGTAAAAAATCTGAGAACAAACAGAAAAGAAACAAGTAGAATAGATTTAATAGAAGAAAGATCTTGGATCGAACACTACTCACAACTTTTGACTGAAACAAGACCTCAATTCACGAACATCAGTTCAACAACATATAAACTGGAATTCAGTGAAGACGATGAAATAACAGTACAGGAAGTCGAGAATGCAATACAAACTCTAAAAAATCGGAAGTCATGCGGACCACAAGGTATACCAAATGAATTATTAAAACATAGCCCACAAGTATTACGGGAATTACTGGCGTATGTCTTCACCTTATTCTATAATGGACACGACTTACCACCGGAGTGGACAAAAGCACATATTAACAACATCTACAAAAAAGGAGATAGAAAGAATTGTTCAAACTACAGGGGGCTAAGTGTCATAAATTCACTCTCAAGACTGTATGGAAAAATAATAAAAAACAAAATTGAAAAAGAGATGACAGATGTTGAAGAACAGAATGGCTTTCGTGCAGGCAGATCCTGTATGGGCAGTATATTCTCTCTAAAGCAAGTTATCGAAAAATGATTAGCCCACAACCTTTCAACTCATATAGTCTTTATAGATCTGACAAAGGCATACGATAGTGTACCACTTTCAATGCTTTGGGTAGCAATGGAAAAACAAGGAATAAGCAAAAAAAATATACAAGCAGTACAACAACTCTACAAAAATATGACGGCAAACATTAAAACTGGAAATAGATTAACTAGAGAAATTCCTATTAGTAAGGGCCTAAAGCAAGGCTGCTGCATAGCACCTACACTCTTCAAAATATATCTAAATGAGGCACTCTCAGTGTGGAGAAGAAAGTGCTGCAATATGGGCATCCCAATCGGAGATGATAGATTGTACACGATACACTTCGCTGACGACCAAGCCATTCTAGCTGAAGACGAGAGTGATGTAGGCTACATGCTTAGAAAACTGGAAGATGAGTATACCAAATGGGGCCTCACAATTAATATACAAAAAACTGAGTACTTAGTTGTAGGAGAAAAACCAGAAAGCCTACAAATCGAAATGGGAACTATAAAACCAACAGACAATTTTAAATACTTGGGAGTCCAAATAACATCAAAAGCAGGAAGTAGCGAAGAAATACACTCCAGGATTGGCCAAGCAAGATCAGCCACCAGACAGCTACACGGACTATTATGGAATAAACAAATAACAAAAGAAAATAAAAGAAGAATCTATAAAACAATAATAGAAAGTATTGGGCTGTACGGCGCCGAACTCTGGGAAATAAACCAAAGAAACAAATCAAAAATTAAGGCCATGGAAATGAACTACTGGAGACGATGTTGCCAGCTCACTAGACTTGATAGGGTGAGAAACGAAGATATTCGGAGAGAAATGGAAATCGATCTAGACATAATAGACACAATCAAAGCCAAAAGACTTAACTGGTATGGACACCTTCAGAGAATGCCTGAAAATAGATGGCCAAAAAAAATAGAAGAATGGACTCCGCCAACTAGAAGAAAACGAGGTAGACCAAGACGATCCTGGAGAGACGATGTCGACGATGCAATGACCGCCAGAGATTTAACAACTGAAGATTGCTTCGACAGAAAATGCTGGAAATTAGGATGCGAGAAGCGGCGCCAGCTGTAGAAGACTCGCTTGTTATATATACAATTTACCTAATGAACAATAAGTATTCTTTTCGGATTTTTTATGAATTAAATAGTTATATCAATATCTCACCACATTGCCAAGGAATATGACCACCACGACCAATCCAACGTTCAGAAAAGTTGTATTTAAGTATGTTCTAACTGCCTTCTCTCTAGAATGTGGTTGTGTACCATCTTGCATAAACCACATATTTTGGGTTTTTAGTATTTTACAATAGAGAAAAAGTAATACAACGCCATTATCGAAACTTAAGAAGCGATAGAAAAGGGAAATTGTAAACATGATGACGGCCAACGTCTGAATACGCGGTACCTAAAGAAGAAGATGAAGAATCTTTTCTTCAATAAGACATTTAGCACATAAGCATTTTGTGATATTACCATCTTTGAGTTGTTTTAATAAGAATAAACTATGAAGTATGCTTATCTACACGTATTCAGTGCTTTACCGCACAAATATCAAACTAAGAATTATTGTGCAGCTGACTTATAAAATGCATTTATCTCGAAATGAATTAACCTGAATTTTCAGGTTACTAACAAGTATACCTTTTCTTTGTAAAAATAATGTATTTTTAATATTTTTTAAGACAAATAAAGCTAACTTAAAGAGCAAAAAAGTTAAGCGCAAATTTATGCCACACATGTGGCATATGTGGCGCCCTCTATTAGTTACATTAAAGTAAGTATGAAATTATAATTTATCCTACTCAAAAGCATCCAACTGTAAATTTATGTCCAAAAATATTTACAAACGTAAAAGTTATAGCGAAAAATAAAATTTTAAATTTCCACTTTAACACACTGTATCTTTCTTAATATCAACATTTTTATTAAAGCAAGTTGGCTTAAATTGTAATATTTTAAAGTGCAGAATCTACGGTTTCTGTTTGTACAATTACTTAAGGACCACCCCATTTTAAACTTAAAAGAAGAAAATACATATTATTACTTAATGAAAAACGACAAAAAACAATTTCAAATAAAATAACTAGGATATACTAAATTAACCTGATATAAAATAATATTTACCTTAAACACAATAATTATGTAAAAATCACGTAATTGCTGGGTCTAATACACCCAGCTAAGTCCAAAGTCGCTAGTTCCAAACAAAAGTTATGCAATCTTCACTATCGTATTTCAGACTATAAGCTGTGAATAGCCGGAGCCGCAGCCAAAAATTACTTAAGATGGGGAGAGTGCGTGGTTGTCGAGAGCTCTGTGGGTCTGACAGACTCAGATTATAGTAGCCTAGATAGAGATAGAGATAGCCAAGAAAACAAACACATGGATAAGACAGAAAACCAAAGTCACCGATGTGGTGCAAAAATCATTAAAGTTGAAATGGGAATACGCTGGACATGTAGCTAGGAGCGATCTAAACAAATGGCACAGATCAATTTTAACCTGGAGACCATACCAACACAAAAGACCCAGAGGCAGACCTCCTATGAGATGGACAGATGATCTGAAAAGGACTGCCGGGAAAAATTGGCTACAAGTAGCGTACAATAAAAAACAATGGAAAGGAAGACTTGAAGAGGCTTATGTTCACATGTGGACGTGAATGGCTAGACGAAGAAGAAGAAGAAGAAAAGAAAAATTTCTAATATTTACAGTCAAAATTATTATGATCGTAGATATAAAATAAATGTTTATTTCGGCACTTATTTTGCATTTCTATAGTTAAAAATGGTGTTTATTTCAAAAATTCTAAACATTAAATACTTTGTATCGATTGTGCTGTTGTAGGTCAATACTCGAAAATTCATCGTCATACATAATATAATAATAAGCATCTAATTAAAAAAATTGGATAAGCTTAAAACTTCGTCAAGATTCAGTGAAAAATTCTATGTGGAAAGGATTACTTACACAGATGCGCTATAAGCAGAAATAATTATCTGCATGATCAATTTCCGCTGCTAGTAACATTAAACAGGAAATCGTAAAATTTTAAAAATTTCAAATGCCTAAATAGTGAATAGTCGTCGCGGTAGCGCCGTATTGAATTCTAGCTATTCCGGAAGTAACAGTAACGAACAAATTCCAAGAAATGTTTTAGATAGTTTGAAAACTGTTATATCAATTATAAACATTTAGAGCATTTTTACAATTCTTATTTTAGATTTTTTTGAAAATGATTTCGGAATTGGAAATCGAAATTTCAAAAAGAAAATGTGATTATCATTAGAATAAATAATTGTGGTTTAAGCCCATGTACAAAATATATCAAAGATATTAATTTATAGTACTCCTCCATACATTCCTACCGGAAAAGTGGGTACGCTTATAACACCGGAATATAGATTTCTAGTTTTACATCTACATTATACGGGTTAAATAAATAATCACAATTAATATTGTGAAACAATTTTAATCAAAGACTCGATATACAGTCCAGAGTCGATTGTTCATTGTATACTAACATTTTCTAGTAACCAAAAGACCACTGAAAGTATTATAATATATTTTGAAATCGATACATAATAGTCAATTGATATTTGTAGTCGTCAGTCTCCCCTTTAGTAGTTACTGATCGCACCAATATGGTTTATGATTTTTATTTCATGTAATAATCCCAGAAGTTCCCGGACAGCTTCAGGTTCTTGTATTTGTACATATTATATTTCTAATCACTTTTTCATCCAATCTTATACTATAAAGAATTTTTAAGGAGGCATCACACAGAACGTGGAAAGGTGCTCTTAGCTGATTCACGTCGGCAAAGAGAAACAGAAATTAGATATTAGTTAAAAGAAAAGAGGACACGTTTGGCACCCCATGTTATTGTGAAATTAATAAATATCTACTTTTTGATAACTACCTCGAGTATGTCCCCTCGAGATCGAGGTCTAAATTTAGTTTTGACCACCAGTGTTGTCGGTAAAATTTTAAGTAAGTTGGGTAATTTATAAAATGATAAAAATTCCAACACAACTTCGGTAGACCACTCCATGGCAGAATTACTACGACAACGACCGTACCTGTCCCTAGTCACGTCAAGTTGGAGGGGTAAGTACGTACTACACATCAGCGTTCACCTTCCTTTGAACTGTATTAATTTACCGACAGACGACGGGATTTTACGCGCTGGCCATAAATAGACAGCTTTGTCCTATCCCAGCGATTGTAAACCACAAATATTGAGGGTAAAAAGGGCATTCCCCGTTGCGTTGGTTACCGTTTTTATATTTTGCCTTTTTCTATTACGTATTTTCTATTTCTCTTCGCCAATGAAGACGGCCGCTTCACGTTATGTCAGATCTCAGCTTTACTCTTTCTTGATCTAATTTGTTTAGATTGCATCTTCTGTCTAGAGTTCATCATTGTCGCTGATTGGTTGTACTTGTGTCTTATTTTCTCTCCTTTCCTAGCATATTACATCTGCGCGTTAGAAGTAATGGTCACGCCACAGCTTGGCTCCCTAAATGCTTTTATATATTTTGTCTATAATTAAGGATTCTGCTACATTATTGTATAATCAATTACCGATTTTATATTTCTTGTTTTTTGGATCCAGATATATTTGGGTACATATGTATGGAAAGTATGCAAAATACTGAGTTAGTGTTAAACAAATGTGTCGATTAGTAATGTCGACCGAAAATGTGAACATTGAAAAATTTGAGTACATAGCCATCTTCAAGTACCGGTATTTCAAAAGGTTGAAAGTTAAACAGAATTACTTGACTATCAATGTCCTTCGTATGCTATCGTAAAAAAATGTATTACAAGCCTCAAAAGAGGTAAATTTTTCATTGAAGATGCAGCCTCCCTTATTCACCAGAGCCGACTCCGTCTGACTATTAAGTTGTTTATCAACTAAGCCTAAAATTTTGCTCCAAGGAAGAGATCATAAAAGCTATGTAGCCCTAGTTTGTAAAGGTGGACATTGGGCGTTCCAGGTCTGTTGTTATAAATGTATCAAATTAATGGGAAAGCATATTGAATAAAAAATAGTTTGACTTTCAAATTTTGTTTGCTTCTATAGTAGGCTACGAATTTTTCAATATATCCTCATTATATTGTCTAGTAAGTCGCTGTGTGATGTGAAATTGTGTGTCAGTGGACACGCTACCTCCTGATGTAATGGATTGTCCTTTATTCTTTTTGGGTTAATTTAGGTAATATTATATATTAACAACGGAAAATGCCATTACGAGATGGGAATAGTTTTTTAATTTTTTACTGACAATATAACGATGTGATGAAATCATAAAAAAAAACTAAAACAAAAATCTGAGCAGGGATGGAAGGAAAAGTATTTAATTTGTCTGCAAAACTTACAAACAATAAAAATATGTTTACAATATTACTCCCTTAAACAGCATTTTCTAAATCATTCCTATTTATCACATAATTATATTAATAGCTGGAAATTATGACATTTCATAATTGTTTTTTAGTTATTATGCGCAACAGGATATAAAAAAGTTATATCCGTAATGTAATTTTTAAAATAATTTACTGATAGAGCAATTTAAAAAAGTACCACACAATTTTAAACATGCTTTCAAGAAAAATAGAAAATCCGGTTACTAATTACTTTATATTATTAATTTTATAACGCAATTGCTTTATAATCTTGTATATTATTTAGTATATGGGAAAATTTAACATTCCTCGGTTATGATTTATAAGAATAGTATAACGAAGTATTGCGAGAATTTATAAATACTTTAATTAAAAAAATTTCGCAACACGATAATCATAATTATTATTATTGAATAATATTAAACGTGCACACTTTTGAGTATACTGAGTATTAAATATATTGTTATGATTGTTTATTTTTACTTTAATCTTAGTTTATTGAGCCAATAAAAAAGAAATATAATTTATTTGTTATCAAAAGTAAAATAATCCTTATATTACCTGTGTTCGATGGATTCAAAAGATTTTCTAGTTGTCTTTTATCGGGAGAGAAGAAAGGATAAGAATACAAATATATTATATTACAAATATTTACGTTTCTTTATTTTATATGAACGAATAAAACAATTATTAAATTCTGTCGTTATCTTATCAATCAGTATACAAGAAAATAAATTAAATTTTTATAATAATAAGATTATAAAGCTACATACATTTATATTACGTGAAAACAAATTTTACTTAAAATTTTCTTTACTTGAAACAAGAAACAACAAAACTTTAAACTTTTGATTAGCCTAACAAAACCTCAGTTCTTAAATTTGAATGCTAATGACCATGATGTCGAAACGATCCTTCACAGATATAAAATTCAATTGTACAAACACTTACAGCTTATTTTCTTCTTGAGTTGTATGTTGGAAAATACCCAGAAAAGTCCAGTCTCCTCAACGATGTGATCTCTCCTCTTTGGCACCTCGGCTCTTTCTTAAGGTCTCTGCAAACCTCCGGCAGACTACACAAAAAACACCTGATTCACTTCTCCAAACTCAGCTATTTATTTATGACACCAGGACCTCCTTTTGTCAACTTGATGCCGTAAGAATACTTTCACATATACTTTATAAAATGCCCACGGTAGATACAAGGACCTCTTTTAATCTACTTGTTATCTCCTTCTTCAAACTATTCACTTCTTTTCGTTACGCCGGTATCCAAACTCACGAACCACACCCTATCTTGAGACAAACGACTGTTTCCTTTCGATGACCAAAATATGACTAACTTCTCCCGTCTCATGATCGGCTCACAAAATTCCCATTTAAAAACGATCGTCCAATCAAAAGCTCAAATTGTGTTTACCATGATTTTGGAAAAGCCTAATTTCGGTTTCAGAGAAAAACTAAATAGCTTACTTTAAAATTGGTTTTGTCAATACATCATTTACATATTTCAAAAGATTAGAATATGGTCATTTAATACTCGACTATACAAACAATGAAAAGATTAACTTACAGGTAAAATGTCTTCTAATTCTAAACAAAGGATTTTTTGATAATTTTGTTTGAAACGGAAAAAGGTCGTTTGCCAAACAAATTTCTATTCTTATCTACACTAAATCTTATCTTAAATTACTATATACATTTTTGTTTATAATGATATCTTAAAATTTTATTCCGATGGATATTTTTATTTATTTTTCTTTGGTTGAGAAAGAAAAAGTATGACAATATAGAAAATTTGTAAGTCGATGCTTATTTCATTAGCTTTTCAATCATATTGTACAATTATTAACAAGTAAAGGTCAGTGGGGATGTTCGAGTCTAATCTCTATCTACTTAAGTTTTAAAGTTAGATGCAAAGAAACATTTTGAGTACTTACAGAAATTTTATTGTAATAGCTGAAAAGATGTTTTTAAACTATTTAAAGTACGGAAAATGACTAGAAAAATATGGAATAAAGATTTTGCAAAACCACCAAATGGACATCCATTTTTTAAACTGTCCAATACACACATAAATTGCCTTCAAATATGCCTTAAAAAAAACTGATACAAAGGAAATGTTTCAAGAAAGAGTATTTTTATTAAAAAATTGCTTTTACTTATATAGGGAGAAGCGTCAAAATACAAAAATTCATCAAAAAAACCTTTTAATTTCTATAAATATTTTTACTTTGCATATATAATACACTCGCGATCATAAAATCCGGGTCACCTTGAAAATTTCAAGTTTCTGGAATATTTTTGCCTCTGGTGCAGTAATAACCTTTTTTAGGCTAACGTATTTTTAATTTGTCATCAAGGTTTGTTTTGAAAGAAAAAAAAACGGGTTTTTATTGAAAAAGCAGAAAACAAACCAAATTGTTGATAAAACAGGCATACGAAAAAAATGGAAAATACAGAACGTGGTAAAATGTCAGTGAAATTTCAATGACTAATATCGTGTATTGCCTCCACTTGCTCATATGACCTCTTGCAGACGACGGGGAATACTCTCAATTTTTCTCAGGATTACATGTTGTGGTATGTTATTCCACTCTCTCACTAACAGATTCTTAAGCTCCTGTCCGTTGTTAGGAGGAGATGTTAGGGGTTGAATACGTTTTTTCAAATCGTCCCAGATATGTTCGATAAGATTCAGGTCCGGCCAGGGTAACCTCGTAATTCCAACCTCGTCCAAGTATTGCATACTGATCGTGGCAACGTGCGTTCGCACGCTGTTCTGCCTAAAAACGACGTTTTCTCTAAGCCTTGCCATGGTATGCATAACATGTTCTTCCAGAATCTCCGTAATGTCCCTTCGTGCAGGTAAGGTCCCATTTTCGACGAAGGGTAATTCTGTGCGGAAGTCGAAAGATACACCTCCCCAAGCCATGATTGAGCCTCCACCAAATGGCATTCTTGGAGCAATGCAAGCTTGTGAAAATCATTCACAGGTTCTCCTCCAAACTCTTACACGTCCATCGGATCCAGTTAGGCAGAAACGGGATTCATTTGAGAATAAATCTTTGCTCCAATCGTTAATTCCCCAATGCGCGTATTGTCGAGCAAAAGCTAGTCGTGCAACTCGATGCGCCAGGCGAAGTGGCGATCCTGTAGCCATTACCCGAGAAGATAGTCCAAAAGAATGAAATCTTCTCCTGACTGTTACAACGCTAACATTGCGATTCCGTACATCCTGTAGACAATTTCGATGCATAATCGCAGTTGAGGTCCGGTTTCGTAAAGCCTGAAACACAAGAAAACGGTCATCTCGTACCGTTGTCAGTCTTCTTCGTCTAGAGCCAGGTCGTCTGGAAAGCAAACCCTTCCCCTGAAAGCGTTGAAGCACTCGTTGAACCGTAGAAAGGCTTACGCCAACAGTTTTTGCGACTTGCCGTTGAGTGTGACCGTCTTTCACAAGCGCAACAATTTGTGCCGTTTCAACAACAGTCAAGGGTAGTTTTGGCAAAAAATAAACAATAATAAACACTAATATTGGCACTAATAAACACTAATGGTGGCAATAATAAACGTTTGTTCGTTGCGTTTGAACAGAAAGTCGAAGCACAAATGAGACATTTAAAACAAGCGGCAGTTACAGGTACCGTTCATTTTGGGAAGTGTGCGCTTTCCTGCGAAATCGGCACTATTGAAATTCTTTGTTGCAAAGGAAACCGCTAAGCCGACAACAATTCCCAGAAACATGCATTAGTTTGTATTTGTGTTATTATTATTTACGATAAAGCTCGTTAAAAATGAAATATCGGTGATTTTCAAGGTGACCCGATATCATTCCGATAATAATAAAAGTGCAGCTTTTGCGGGACACGCGGGATGTCCTGTGGGACAAAGCGCCAGTCCCGTTCTGCAGCAAAAATCGCTGTCCCGTCCCGTCCCGCGACACGGGACAAACTGTCTAACAAACTGCTGTTTTGACTAAATCTGAAATCTGATGATTTCAGATTTAGTCAAAACAGGAATTTGCCCATTACTCGGTTTGACAAAGGTTACCAACCAAATGAACTAAACTCGGACAAGATATTGAAGGAAGACGGTGACTTATACATTTGCAGGGAATGCAAATTGGCAAATCTAGCGAGTGTCAGTAGCGTACTGTAGTGCACAGTGAGCTGTGTGATTTTTGATACGATATTATGGTGAATAGTGGAAAGTTTCCACTGGAAACTAGTAGATATAGAATTCTATTATTATTGTTAAATATATTTAAATATATTTCGTTATTTAGAGGTAAGTACATTAAACAGTTAGCTGTGAATTTTAGATTTATTGATTTGCCATAGGTACTTCTTATCTTAAATGAAATCATGAAATGACAAGTAACACATTAAACGCATTGTAAAATTTAATACAAAACTATTAAGACTTAGATGTCTTAAAAAAAAATCAAGAATTATTTATTATATTGTAATAAAGCAAAACCATTACATAATACTTGATTTTTAATCGAAAAGTCAGTAATTAATTATTGTATTATCAATTTTTTTTTTAATTAGGAAAATCTCGAAAAATATATAGAACGGGGGTAGGCAAATAATTTTAAAAAGGGTCCGGATACTGTTAAAAACTTTTATCGCCATATTTAAGTTAAGGTAAGAAATATTGCTCATTATGTCCTTTCAATTTTTGTTCAAGTTTACTGGGTAATAAAGCAACATTCAATAATAAAAATACTTTAATTGACATTGTTTAATACAGAAGTTAAAACATGTAATAAATAATAAAATTCGGCAATATTAATGAGAGTATATTTTCGTCTTTATAGAAATTAAAATGGATGCAGCTGCTGGCGCAAGTACCACAAAATCTCATCTACACAAATCACTCTCAAAAGCTCAGAAACAAATCGTGTGGAAAGTGTAAGATGGACTTAAGAAAACATATCCTACAATGGAAGCTGTAGATCGCTGTTCGATTTTAACAGGGGTGTCAGCCTCGACAGTGGAGCGGATTGTGCGTGAAGTAAAAATCACAGAAACTTTAAGTGCGCCAAAAACTCGCCAGCGTGGACGAAAACCTTTCGATTTAAACGAAACGCAAATGAATTTAATCCGGAGGAGTGTGCATACATTCTTTTTAGAAAATAAGCCTCCAACGATCAAAAAAGTTAAGGCCAAGTTACTGGAAAACGATATGATTCCTCCAATGAGCCGTGAAACCCAACGAACAGTTTTACATAAGTTGAATTTTCGGTATATGAAACGGTCTCAGCAATCAATTCTAATAGATAAAGAGGAAATAGTATCATGGCGACGAAGATATCTGCGCACTATTAGGGATTTTCATGTTTCTAAAAGAAAAATTTATTATCTTGATGAAACTTGGATTAACGCCGGGCATACAATTTCCAAAATTTGGCATGATACGACTGTAAAAACTCCTCGACAAGCATTTATAGAAGGCTTATCAACAGGGTTACGAGCACCATCAGGCAAAGGTCAGCGTCTTATTGTAGATCATATCGGTAGCGATACAGGTTTTCTGTAAAACAGTGCCTCGTTTTTGTATCAAAGAAAACTGGCGACTATCATGAGGACATGGACGCTGCATGCTTTGAAAAATGGTTCGAAAACGTTCTTCAGCATATCGAAGCTAATTCAGTGGTAGTATTAGACAATGCATCGTACCATAGCCGACTTGTTGAACGAATTCCTACTATGAGTGACAGAAAAGCAGTTTTACAAAGTTGGTTAAGGGAAAAATCCATTCCATACGGCGAGGGTATGGTTAAAACTCAGTTAACGACTATTATTAGACAACATCGTGGTACATATCGTCAACATGTAATAGATACAATGGCTAGACTTCATGGCATTATCGTCTTAAGACTACCACCTTATCATTGCGAATTAAACCCAATAGAATTAATTTGGGCACAAATGAAAGGATATGTAGCTCGGGAAAATGTCACTTTTAAAATTAGTGATGTCCAGCACCTCTTGCAAGCCAGTTTGGATAATATACATTCAACTGATAGGAAGAATGCGATAAGTCATGCTATTAAAGTAGAAGCCGATATGTAGGTTGGACACCATGGTGGATAATGTTATTGAGTGATAATACATTTAGGATCACATGATTCTGACAGTTCAACAGACAGTTCCACAGAATCAATGGAGTAAGACGATTTGCAAAATTATGAGGTACATATCTTCTTCTTTTTTGTAGACTTGACTGTCTGTTTTTTCAATGTGCCTCCAGTCATTCCATCGTTTTCGTAGTTTTCACACTGATGGTCTTCCTATTGGCTAACCGTCTCTCGCCGTCCTTACTACTCTATTTGTTGTCATTCAGTTTATGTAGTTGTTCCATTCTACCTATTTTTTATCCAGTTATTAATGTTGTCCACCTTGCATATCCGTCGTATATCTGCACTTCTAACCCTAACCCATAATGTCTTACCATCGATTTTTCTAAAGGTTTTTATCTCTGCTGTTTCTAGCATTCTTTATGTCCTCTCTGTATCAGGTCGTGTTTCTGCCTCGTATGTAATTATTCTTCGGCTGACTCTTTTGTAAATTATGCCTTTATCATCCATACTGTTTCGAGCTTTCCATAGCTAGATAGACGAGGTACATTAGTGCTTTTAAAATTAATTGAACCAGTCGCATAAAAATTGGGGACACCACATAAAAATAAAACGCACCGATAACTTTACCTCATGTGTGATGTGAAAACAAGATAATTAGAGAGGTTCTAACTGGCACCTCTTGAGATTATTAAAAAGTTGGTTCGGTTATGATTAATTGATTAGTTCTGCAAACACTAAAGATTTTATTGAGTAAATTCATGAAACAAAGTAAAAAATCCTGAAAGTTAAAACATCTTAAGGCTTTTATAATTATAAAAAAAAATCACAAATTCGGTTGCCTCTAAACTGGAGTCATTATATCTTAAAGTTATCAATTTCTTACATGGTTCAGTTGACTTTGGATATACTACAACAATGTGTTAATAATAATTAGTAGTTTAAAAATTGTAACCGCACTCTATGTATAGTAAGTAGTCAATAGGTCTAAATTAGATAAGTGACTTCGTCTTCTTCTGGTGCCTATCCGTTACGAATGTTGGCAATCATTCTGGCAATGATAATCTTATTAGCTGCTGCCTTGAAAAGTCCTGTAGTGGATGTCGCAAACCAGGTCCTCAAGTTCTTGAGCCAAGATATTCTTCTTCTTCCGACGCCTCTTTTACCATTCCCTTTCCCCGCAAAATGCATTTTAACAGGTTATATTTTGTTTAATTTTTCGTGATGTGGCTGAAATATTCTAACTTTCTTCTTTTCACCGTGCACATTATTTCCTTCTCTTTATTAAGTTTTTGGAGTATTTTGGCATATTATATTTTGTCCATCCATAATATCTTAAAAATTCTTCTATATGTCCACATTTCGAACGCTTATAGTCTCTTCGTTGTTGCTTCCGTTAGAGTCCAAAACTCTACTCCATATAATAAGATGGAGAATATATAACATCGGAGGAGTCTGAGTTTCAGTTCTAAATTTAAATTGTGTGATTTGAACAGTTTGGACATTTGGATGAACGCTGCCCTTGCTTTTTCTATTCAAGCTTTTATTTCTTGGGAGTGGTTCCACTGCTCATTTAATGTAGTGTCAAGGTACGTGTTTTTTGGCACACGTTCTACTACTTTTTGGTTGATGGTAAACTGTACCCTCTCAATTCTGTCTTTGCTGATTATCATGACTTTAGTTTTAGAAGTTTTAATTTTTAGTCCATATTTGCTACTAACGTCTAAGTGACTATTGTTCTATAAAGGTGACAACTGTATTCTTTATTAACCACGTAAATTCATTTTTTAAGAATTTTACAATATCTACAACATAATCGATTATTCTAAGGGTATACATACTAAATATTTATGTCTATGCGGATACTCCAGTGATTGATGGAATTTGATGGAATGTATATATTTTATGACTTTATTTCGGTTATCTGGTATGCAACAAATTAATTACTTAAAAGTAACACGCGTACTGTCGTTGACACTACAGTTGGCTAACTTTACTCAATGTCACGGTTGATACGAAGGGCAATCAGAAGATTTTCAAGCGGTTACTGTCGGTGTTTAGGTCTTGTAAACCTCATATTATAAACTACACCTGATACAGTATTTTGAACAAAATTAAATGATGAGTGAAAATGAGTCACCGTCTTCATTTTCTTGTCCGAGCATAGTACTTTATATTACAAAGTATTAAGATTTCATAATATTCACACGTATATAAATAATTTATAATATTGAAGTTTTTATAACCTTTAACCATAAATAGTTATTCATATTTCCTTTAGTCCTCCGGTGTATGATATATGCCGTATAAATAAAATTCTGCTTCAATACTTAACCGTTTGTCAAGGATATCAAAAACACATTAATTTCGTCATAAATATCATCAACCGTTGATCCTCAACAGTACAATGATATCCACTTTATGCCTCGTCCATTCAAATCAAATATACTTAAATACTCTTTCATTGTGGTCTGTTAACTGTCCGACACACAACACTCACACGTACATATACACAGTACGTTACGTAGCACAGGATGTGAGTGGGTGGACTCTAAAAAATTTGGCCCAAACGGAGTTGTTTGCTTGTCTTTTCTTATAGTCCAGTAGCGAAAGATATAACATCTAGCCAGAAAAATAATTAACATACAAATTTAAACTTACGATATTTAAAAAAATAATACTGCATCGTTCGGAATAAAAAACAATATAGATTGATTTGAATAGATTTTAAATATTGTTCTGAAGAGCTATTTTCTTGTGGAATCTTAATGCAACTCCTATTTTTCTTAGGAGTAAGCCACAATTTAAGTTTAAAATAAGTTTATTGACGTTTAAATTTCCACTTCGGAAATCACGATAATATGGAGAAGCTAGTAGTCCAAGTAAAATCGGAAGGAAGAAGTCGAGGGCATCACCAACTCGATAAAAGATACAGTCGAAAACTACTAAACACGAACTTCCTGAATGCAGGGCAACGCATAATAGGGATAGATGGAAAGACAGCGTGAAAAGAGCAATAGAACGTGAAATCCCCCACATGCATAATCACTTGATTGTTTATGGAAGTACACACTAGAAAAGACTGATTCAGAAATATCGCAATGGCGATATTATGTTGGGTTAAAATATACGTAAGTAGAGGAAAGGGTAATAAATAGATCTTTATTTACACATATTCACATAAAATGTTAACCAGATTCCAGTCGGGATAGCATTTGACCTTGCATGGCGAGCTGTCCCAAATTTTATTATTCTAACCTTTAGGGGGTCAATAGTGGTGTAAATTTAAAATCGCGACTGAATTCCGCCGTTGCGTAAGCCACCATCGTGATTTTAAAGGAGAATCGTGTTTGCTCAATATCTCCGCAATTTTCAACTTTTAGACAAAAAGGACGCGGACTGAAATTGTTGCAAATGGCATGTCCTACAATTCCTTTTTTTTTTCTTTTCAACACATTTTTTCGTGCGGTCGATATTTTCCGAGCAAAGGGAAAAAAGGAGAAATCAATAATTATACTTAGTCAATAGTTTCCCCCTTAACTCGGAAAATATCGACCCCACGAAAAAATGTACAGAGAAGAAATTGTGGGAAATCATAATTGCAACGATTTAAGCCCGTACGATTTTGCCGAAAAGTTGAAAATTACCGAGATATTGACCAAAAATAATTCCTATAAAACCAAACAAGGTCTTACGCTCGCGCCTTTACCGCATACGACGACCTCAAATAGATATTGATTTCTGAATTTTTTTCACTACGAAAAAGGGCCAAACTGACCGTTAAGGGCATAAACATAAACGGAGAAAAGCTTAGCCACCTGAGATTTACAGATGATATTGTGCTACTAGCTGATAGGATAGATGACGCCAAAGAATTTTAAATCAGCTTTAAAGGGGTAGGGTCACGAAATTCGGAAATTAGGAAAAGATAACCAAACCGTTGAGCTTTTCCGTCGTATAAGACTGACTTAGGCAACCTTCAGCAAGTTGAACCACATTTTCAAATCGTCCTACATATTAATATGTCTTAAAAGAAAAACTTTTAATCAGTGTGTTTTCGAGTGTTGACTTACGGAGCAAAAACGTTGACCATGACAAGGAGAACAATGTAAAATATATGTGTGGCTCAAGGGGCGATGAAGAGTGCTATGTTGGACGTTTCACTGCGAGGGAAGATCCCAAACCGCCCGCTACGACGAAGATCAGGAGTGGCTGATGCTGTAGAGAGAATAGCAACAGAGCTGGCCAGGTCACGTAGTTCGAATGACAGATAACAGATGGACAAAGCGGATACTGGAATGGAGGCCAAGAGATGATGCCTACAGAGGCAAAGGTCGTCCACCAACACGTTGGACTGACGATCTAAAACGTTGCCAGGAATTGGATGCAAGAGGCACAGGATCGAAACAGATGGAAATTTATGAGGGAGGTATATGATAAGCAGTGGACTAGTAAATATTGTATACCATATTAGTTAGACACATGTCCTACATAAACATGTGATATTCCCTATTGCCGCTGTTAGGACGCGCAATGTCGAGGATGAAAACTTCCCCATTCAGTCTGTTCTGAGTTATACTCAGTATAGAGCTCCTTCGCAGAATCTCAGACCGGGAGGGACCTAAAGAATATGCTTGTCTGGCGCCACTGGTAAAATAAACCAGAATTGTGTGACGCCGCTGATAGAAAAATAAAATTGAACATCCTGTAATAAATAATAACAACAACCCAAATATCGAAAATAGTAAAAAGGAGAATCGAGTAAATTCAATGAATTATAATATAAGGTTAGGTTCTCTAACATTTTAAACTTGCGAGAGTTTTAGTTTGACAGACAGTTTCCCTTCTTTGATCAAGTATCAATTATAATTGGCAATCCCCTTATATGAATCTATAATAAAGTTATTGGAAAATTTTACAAATATTGTTCCTGGACTATTAACTCCACGATTTAATGTTTTCGCTTTATTTTAGTTCTTTTTTTTGTTGATTCCGCCACATGCCACATAAACGGGCCATTTTTCAAAGTTACCTTCACTAATAGCAGCAGCAGGTAAAAGCCAAATGTAAATTGCGAAAATTGAAAGAGGCAGGTGGTCTCGAAAAACAATTGAATGATGGGTATATGATGAGATAAGTGAGTTATACTTATTATATCCCGCTTACTTATTTTTATTAGTGTTGTGTTAAAATATACGTGGGTAGAGGAAAGGGTAATAGTCAGATATCTCTATTTACACATATACACATAAAATACTAACTAGATTAATGATCAGGATAGTACATTTCATGATGCAGAATTAATAGACAGAACGAATACTGGAAATTAAAAACCTAAATTTTGTAATCTCCTTGCAGAGAAATCCTGAAAACATAATATAATCTTCGCATACATAACATATGAACCTGTGATTTTGGTGTACAATTTATTTCGTAATGAGAGAGACAGAGAAGGAGAGGGAGATAGAGAGAGAGTTATTTATTAAAATTTTGGGCAGACACGAATTGTGGACCAAAATGAAATTTTAAGTAAGGTTTTACTTTTATACCTGAAAAAATCGCACGAATTGAGGACCAAGACTTCAAGAAGGTATAATATAAAATATTATTAAAAGTACGAATCCCAATAATCGTAGATATTTATTGCCTATTTAAGAAACAATATTTTAAACATAAAAGCGTTACACATCTTTACATTTAATATTTATAAAAATAAAAGATGTACACATATTTACACTTTCGCATCGGAAATACAGGTTGAAATACATATTATTTCTTACGTAGGTAATGTCTTTTCTTGTCAAAGAATTCATAGCATCACTGTTTTCCCTTATTCCTAACCTAACCTAACCTAAACTAGCGTAAACAATTTTGCGTTACATTTATTTACCGTACATGTCCAAAACTTTTCACCACTTTTTTTTCACGATACTTATAATCATCCAACACAAGTAACGAGGTTCATTTAAGATCATTTTAATTTCACTCATTTTGACCATCTTTCAAGACAGCTCAAAATAAACTAAATCTAAGTAAAATATTATTCTTAGAATTATTAGAATAATTAAGTGTTTTTGGATGTCCAGTAATTTTTTAAATTTTTAAACAAAAATAGGTTTTGTATAATAAAAAAAGATGAGAGACTGTGATAAATTTTATCAACATTATAATACATCTTCGTTGATACAACCTCATTAAGTTTGTAAGTAGTGAATGTTTTAATTAATTATACCAACGCCAACAATGTATTCATCACATTTGTAGCTCCCTGATGAAGGACATAACCAATGTCCGAAAGCTTGGAATAAAGATTTAAAAGAGTACACGTTTCATTTTTTATTGCTGCAAACCCAATATTTAACGTTTACTGATATATATATATATATATATATATATATATATTAATGTGATATTAAAAGTCAGAGGTGCGTCAAACAATTAATTAGCTAATTAATTAATTAATTAAACTTATTTAAATGATGCAATTATGATTTTATCACACTATTTAATTCTCTTATCTCAGGGTTATATTCGTGCTTCAATATCTATGCTTTACATATGATAGGTAAGGTCTAAGGAATATCGGAATAATATTCATATATGATACAAAATTATATATTGAAATAAAATTCACACTCAAATATCTTAAACAAAAAATATCTCATACAATGATTATCAAAATTTTGTTCTACGTACGTGAACCTTCAAAAATTAATGTTATATACTATATAAATTAAAATTTCAAATCAAAATTGTTGTTCTATATCTCCTGATAAATATTTCTATCTTTTCTGAAGCAATGAAAAGAAAAAAACTTTGTTGATAAAGAAAAACTGACGAATGAAAAAAAAACTATCTCTCTGAAGATGAGTTGTCCAAATCCTTGTACCTTGTAGCCTACACTATCTATTCTTCGCAGTTCCCTAGGTAATCAGCAATCTTACAACAAATTATTGCGAGCCTCTCGTCTTCAATGATCTCCTTCAGATGCACGTATCGTTCAAAAGACGCTGCCTCTCCTCCTCTCGATAAACTGAATCTCTCGTTCCGGCCTGAACAGTGACTCTTGGAATATATAAGTAGAAAAGTATGACTTACAATATTTTACTGGATCAGCTTCCGTCAGGATACACTTAGTCCACGAAAACTCACAAACATTCACTTCTAATGCTTACTATCACTTGGAAACCGCCAAAGAACAACGACTGTTCGCCTTGCACCCTTGGAAAACAACTGATTATCTTTTTTCCCTCTAAAATCTAGCTAAACTCTCCTTCCTACATAAATCTCCCACTTTTTACACTCTTTGCCAATCAAAGTTCGTCATACGTATTCCCATCTACCATTTAGATAACAAACAAACAATTTTACCTACAATTATAAATTTCCTAAAAACTATTAACATGCTAATCGGTTCTACAAATTCTTAAAAACTAACGGAGAATTATACATTTTAAATATTTCGATTCTATTGTCTTATTCACCGTATCGGCGTACAAGTCTATTTGGAAAATCCACTTTCATTGTTCCATTATTTCACTTAAGCTACCTCACGTCACTCGAATATATATTTTACAAAGAAAATAATTTATGCATATCTTAAAATTTGTTTACTACAGGTAATCCAAAGATAATGGACTTTCATTTCTTCGGAATATCTTTTATAGTTTATCGGTTGAAATATATTAAGAGCAAACCAATATTATTTTCAATTTTACATAGCATAACAATATATATATATATATATATATATATATATATATATATATATATATATATATATATATAATATATATATATATATATACACCTGCCTTTACTTACTCGCATCTTCTAGAAGTCGTACGTCGTTGAACGCTCACCTGCGGTTCGATAATAGGACAAGGGCTGACGTAACACTATTATGACCAAGTTTTAATTCATTTTATTTCTGTCACTTTTTTTCATTAATTTCTAACTGTTATAACATAATAATATATTTTAGAAAAAGGTGTTTCGGTACTTTCCTAGTTGCCAATAGTTTGTTTTTCGCCATATCTTGAAGTAGCATTTCTTTCTCCGAAACTTATTTATGCTTTTTTTCCAAGAAGAAGTTGAATTTGTATCCATCCAAAAGCCAAAACATTCAACTCATAACAAAACCAAATTTGTATCAAGTAAGTACAGAATGGACAAGTTTATAGTAAATTTTAATCTTCCACGAAACATCTAGTATAAATGTATCCTTTATAATCCATAACTACTTAAACCACAGCTTTCATTCAAAATCAAAAATAAAAATAAGTTTTCCTTATATGTAAGAGTAGAACATCCTAAAACTAGAAAAGCAGCTGTTGAATAATAGTGTGGGATATAATACAACACCAGGGTCGGAGAAGATTATTAAATTAAGTGACATGAATCGTCCGCACAGTTCAAGTAAACTGATGATAATTTCAAATATTTTTTTTGTAATATATCTTGATTTTTGGAAAATACGTAATCATCAGAAATAAATTTAATATGTAGAATGTTTTATGCACCTTTTATATAATAAATAGTATTTAATAAGTTTTTGTAGAAAAAAATTATTTTTTGTAAATAACATATTTCAGTAGGAACAAGTAGGTATTTCATTTCCAGCTTAATGAAAATAGATATCTAATTGTCACTGTTTTCTATCCAGTATCCTCAATAGTTTCTACTTACTGTCTCTCTGTTTCTATTTTGTATTGGTCTCCAATGTAGCCATTTTGTGCTTATTTTATCGCTCTCTTATCGTTGTGTCGAAAAGTATGATCTGAAAATTTCCGAATAAATTCTAGCGCTCTTCCTCTGTAACAAATCTCACTTGTGTTATTTTCTCATCCATTCACTAGTTTTTCGATCTTTTAGTTTTATAGGTAACACTAGCCCAATGATATTATGGTTTTATCAATATTTATTTTGTAAGTATCTAGATTTGTGGACCTAAATGAAAACAAAATAAATATATATTCTAGTTTAATTTCCTCGTTTTCACTTATTATCATACGAATTAAATGTGTGGGAGCGGTTCTAAATATTGAGTCAGCAGACACCCGAGGCCCAGTACCCACGACGCAACTGTTTTAAAACAATGGTTTGAAATCGATTGGACTCGAAACTGTTTTTTGACCTTGGCTGCGTAGTAGAGTAGTGAGGATTCGCCCACTGACGAAACTGGTTTTTAAATAGTCGACAACCAGTTTTTTTTGACCTTCCTTCCGTGATCACAGTTGCATTGAAGGTACATATTCTTTTTGACAAATGGACATACAACTATCGTCAACTACAGATAAGATTATTTGGACATTCTATAAAAAGCAACTTAAGTGTTATCGTTATCACTCCCGAAGGTACGTTTTAAAAAGGCTAAATAAGTAACCACCCATCTTAAGGTTGAAATCGACTTTGATAATTGTCCGAAAATGAACTCTATTAGCAATGATAGTATGCTTAAACGTTTGGAGTCCACATTTTTAGACACATTTACTCCACGTGCTTACATCGTGATTAGTAAATGTTGTTGAAGAAAATGTTGTTATTATTAGAAAATAATATGAGCATTCAGAGCATTTTTAGTAGCTAAAAATGTAGCCACTAAGCGGTAAAAGGTTAAAGGTACAACTAACAGAGTAACAGCACTTTATTTAATTAAATTACAACTGATTTTAAAACAGAAATTCACAATATTTATATGAAATAAATTGATGAGCTGTCTGTGATTAGTGTTCAAACTGCTGATTGCTGGATTATTGGACTCCAATATCGCTGATGTCCAGGATTATTATACCGTAATTCTTCTTCTTCAAGTGCCCTGTCCGTTGCGAACGTTGGCTATTAACATGGCAATTCTGATCTTGTTTGCGGCGCTTCTGAATAGTTCGACCGATGTGAGCCCGAACCACTTCCTCAGATTTTGGAGCCACGAGTGTCTTCTCCTGCCTGGCCCTCGCTTACTGTCTATTTTTCCCTGGACAATCAATTGCAGTAGACGGTACTTATCGTGTCTCAATATGTGGCCTAGATATTCAAGCTTTCTTTGTTTAATTGTATTCACGATTTCTTTCTTCTTTCCGATTCTTTGGATTACCTCTATGTTGGTGACATGTTCGGTCCAGGATATACGAAGAATGCGTCAGCACACCCACATTTCGAATGCTTCTAGTTTTCTCGTGAGCGTCTCCGTCAGCGTCCAGGCCTCCATACCATACAGTAAGATCGAAAAAATGTAGCATTTAACTAGACGTAGTTTTAGGGGAAGAGACAAATCCCTGCTTATGAGGAGCTTTTTCATATTGCTAAATGCTGCTCTAGCTCGTTCTATTCTCGCCTTAATTTCTGTGGCCTGTTCCCATTTTGCATTTACGTTGGTGCCAAGGTACACATAAGATTCTACATGGTCAATTAGTATGTTACTTATCCGTAACTGTCGAGCAGGCTGTTGCTTCCTGCTTATCAGCATCCACTTTGTCTTCTTGAAGTTGAGGCTCAGGCCGTATTCCTCACTAACTGAATAAACTCTTTCCATTACCTGCTGTAATTTGTCTATGGTACTGGCAAGGATCACCGTGTCGTCTGCATATCTTATATTGTTCGTTAACTCGCCGTTTATTTTTATGCCCTCATTTGCATTTTCCATACATTTGTTAAATATTTCTTCGGAGTAAATATTGAATAGGAGTGGGGATAATATACACCCCTGTCGGACACCTCTTTTGATCTGCATACTTTCAGTGAGTTCGTTGCCAATTTTTGCTCTTGCTGTTTGACCCCAGTATAGGTTTGCCACAATTCGAATGGCCTTGTCGTCAATACCTGTCTTTCGCAGAATATCTATCAATTGTTCATGATTGACATTGTCAAATGCTTTTCTAAAATCCACAAAGCACGAATACACGTTCTTATCAACGTCTCTACACCGCTGTATAAGCACCTGGAGAGCGAAAATTAAGCAATTAGCAATACAATTTCTGTCAATCTGAGGCAAGGAGCTCACCAACGTGGCAACCAAATGGCGAACAAGTGTTGTGGTGTCCCAGTGGCAGATAAAATGTATAAACATATGTAGTCGCACGTGCGACCTTTCGATACGTGCGACTACATTATGTTTATAAAGGTTTAACAATTCTATCTGCCACTGGGACACCACAGCACTCGCTCGCCATTGCCACGCCATTTGGTTGCCACGTTGGTGAGCGCCTTGCCTGAAACAGTTCTTTTGCTAATAGGCGAGATTTTGCACTTTTTTCAAAGTAGAGATGGACTCAATCATATCCTCATCATCGTTACTTAACATAATAAAATAAAATAGGTAAAAGAAATAAAATAAGACTTACTCACGATCAATTTAATTGTATCATTTTAATCAATCAATTTAAATGTAATTTACTTTGTACCGTTTGACCTGAAGATGCTTTGCAAAATGTAGAAAGCGAAACCGGTCGTTTTGGTAGTAAAATTAAATTGATTGTAAGTCTAATTTTATTTCTTTTACCTATTTGAAATGGACTCACACAAGCACCACATTTATGATTTATAATAAAATCTCTGCACTGTTCGAATAAATATACAACTGTTCCACAACCATTCGCTCCGTGTGCGGAGGGAGGTTTCATATAGATTGTAAACTGGTTGATTATCAGTAGTAATATCCCTATTACATTGATAACAGACGAGATAATTTCATGACAATCGAAATCTTGTTCCTTGGTAACAGCACGAAGCCGAAGGCTGAGTGCTGTTACCAAGCAACGAGCTTGAGAAATTTGTCATGAAATTATGAGGCATTCATCAATGTTCGAGGGATATTCGGCGGATAATTTTTCGAAAAAAAAAAATCATAATATATTTGTGACTGTAGGTTGTATTTCTGGGAATTTTTTCTTTGATTAGCGCATTTATACTTTGAACATTCTCATTGCCGAAACGTGACATTTTGAAATTTATTTGGATGAAGTTGTCAAACTCGATCGTGTTGTCATAGGGATTGAAAATTGCACTGAATGGAATTATCAGTCTAATGTTGACATGATTGGGTGAAATTGTTCCACATGACACAAAATGACGAAATTTGAATGGTTGTTAGAACAGTCGAAAAATTATCAAAGTAATTAAAACCTTCACAGCAAGGTAGACATTTAGAAACTAAATATCATCATTCAATCTTCATTTGCCCACTGCTGGACATAGATCTCACTCATAATTTTCCATGTTTCGATCTTGTGCCTCTTGCATCCAATTCATATGGCAACGATTTAGATCAGAGGTTCCCAACCAGTCTGTCGCGGCATACTGGTGTGCCCTGAGGTCTCTGTAGGTGTGCCGCGAAATTTTACCGTCTTTTTATTAGTACTTACTTTTTTAATTCGCCGTGATAATAACTTTTACCGACTATTTTACTGACACATAACACATTATTATTATACTCATTATAGAGATTATTTACCCAAGTGTGCCGTGGCTCAACGAGTTTTTAAGTTATTGTAACTCAAACTAAAAAAGGTTGGGAACCGCTGTTTTAGATCGTCAGTCCAGCGTATTGGCGGACGACCTTTGCCTCGTTAGGCATCATCTCTTGGTCTCCATTGCAGTATCCGATTTGTCCATCTGTTATCTGTCATTCGAACCACGTGACCTGTCCAGCTCCACTTCAATGTTGCTATTCTCTCTACAGCATCGGCCACTCCTGATCTTCCTCGAAGCTGGCGGTTTGGGATCTTGTCTCGCAGTGAAACGCCCAACATAGCACTTTCTCGGTGTCATCTTTTGCACTGTTCTCCTCGTCATGGTCAACGCTTCTGCTCTGTATACATGTGAATGTGAACTCTCTCATAATGTATTTAAAAAATAAATATCGGAATTCCCAAAAAAATGATAGACTTCGATTGGCGAATATTCAACCTGACATTCAAAACAATATCTACAAAACGTCCTCGTACCAGTCCTCGTATGAACTAAGGTATAGTTAGTTAAATTTAAGATATGCACTTACAAGTCATTAACGCACAACAATAGATGCAACCCTATGACAATCGGTGGGTGCTGATTCTCATAGGGCAGGTCACAGCATCAAAAAGCAGAAAATCAACAGGAACGGACCAAATTTAAGTATAACAATTCTAGTTATACTTAATAATACTACACCTTATAAATAAAATATTGATTGGAATCCAAAATACCTGAAACGTGGCAACCGGTACAAGTTATAGGTGTTACCGTTTTAAGTTGGGAACCGTAACAATTGCGAAAAAAAAAAGTGAAAGGGAACAATCTCAGTGGTTGGCTGTATACCATAATTTAAAAAAACTTACATAGAAGTAAAGGATTCTGGTGTATAATGATATATTTTATTAATAAAAATTATTTAAAATTTATCCAAAAGGATTACAAATCTTCAAAACGTTTTGGTCCAGTCGGAGCATCAATAGTGAAAAACACTTAAAGTAGTTGAAACTAGCTACGTAATTAGGTGTGGAAACCTTAATATGACATGAAAATCATGGGTAATTTTAATATTATAATGACACTAGGTCAATGTTATATGATTTGACCTGAAGGGAACATACACTTTCCCTACTCGAAAGGACGACTTTGTCCCACTATTAGAACCAGTCACGCAAATTGCGAAAATTATGGAGGTATAAGTCGATGGAATGTAAAAAATGTGGTTTAATCATATAAAAATGCAATATTTTAGAAACCCCTTTCAGAAAAAGACTAAAGAGCATTTCAAAAGCCACTATAGGGGAAGGACAACACAGAAGAAGGCAGGTCTACTAACGACAATGATATGGCGATTGTTAACGCATTCTTCCAAAAGAGAGAAAGTCAAATATTGTATTTATAAGAGATTAAACAATCTAGAATTACATTACAATCAATTGTGATTTAATTCTATTTAAATACAATTCTTGACTTTCTCTCTTTCGGATGAATGTGTTAACAATCGTCATATCTGTAAGTAAATGTTTCATTAACATTATATGGAAATTATTTTCCCATGCTATTTTTTCGTGAACAAGTTTATCCATTTTCATTGCATACCGAATAAGTTAGTTTGACTTGGCAAATTATTTTTCCTGTTTGTTTACTTATTTAGTTAGTATTTAAGTTATTTATTTCTTTACCCCTCCATATATCTACCGTCTTTAGATGAGCTAATATTTTTGATATATGGATTCTGTATCTGTGGTTCGAATACATCACGGTTTCGAGTACGACTCTGTCGGGACGTTCGAGCATCGTGGGCAGACATGAGAGAAATTAAATCTTTAAGGATTTCTCTGTCTCGTCCAAAAAAAAAATAACAAGACTTTAAACGACACACAAGAAATTTATTACCGATTGTTTCCCATTATCTTTCACGTTTTGGAAATGAATTTATGTTTTTTCGGGCGAGTTTTTGTCCATTTCCTCTGCCTCCAGGTATAAGAACTGATTCGTAAATGAGCGACCACGTGTGGACTTTGGTTGGTTAATCTATAATGTTGATTATAAATTACCAGTGGACTACACAGTACAGGATGAGCAAAGGATGAAACAATTTTCGATAAAAGGTAATAACAGTTTACTGTAGACAACGATAATAAATTTATTAAAACATTTTTTCCTCTAGAGATTTTATTCAAATTAGTCTACTACTGTAATATTCCGATGTTCAGCTTTCATAACAGCGTTTGGTGTGTCTTCAGGTTGTTTGGCTGGTGTTTGGTATCACTTCATTTACAATCTTTGCAAGTCTATCATCACCCATTCTATAACGTAATCCGTCCATGCCCTTTTTCTAACTCTAGACCATTTTACAAGTTGGATGTTACACAGGGTCTTGATATTGCACTAGCAGAAACAATCTACATCTAAATGTTTTGCCAGTAATTGATCTTAGGGTCTTTAAGAAGTCTTTTTCTTCTAAAGTCTTACAGTATTTTTGTCTTTCTTTTTACAGTGGCAACTTTGTTCAGACACTCCTGTAGATATAGAACCTCAGTGTTAGTATATACACTGTCCAGCAAAATTAACCAAACAAGTGAAATTTCAAAGTTTTCTCCTTTTACTTTTGTTGATTTGGCCTGTAAAATAAATAAACATATTTATCAAAATATATATCAAAAGATAAGTTGCCTTTATTCTTTCGTTTTTGTCATTTGTTTGTAATTTTTTGTGGCCGAAAAAAAAGTTATTGTTAAGGTATTATCGATAAATCCAACATTTATTTAAAAAATAATGCTTGTTAAATTAATTGTATTCCTTATTGGTGTAGTGTTGGCTGCTTTTTAGGAAATGAAAAGTGTTTTTAACAAATAATAATTTACAATAAGGACATATCAAGTAGCACAAGCTATTGCTCTGCATAATGATGGCTTTTTAATCAGTATATCGTTGAAATACTTGGCCTTCTGCGACGTACAATATCCAATGCTTTACAAAGAATTCGAGAAACTGGTTCTTACTCAAGAAGACCTGGATAAGGTAGAACAAGAGCAACAAACGCCATGGAAGATCGGTTTTTCGACTTCGAGTGCTTCGAGAGCAGACAGTTCTACAGTTTATGTTAAGAGACTGACAGATGTTCATGGTACCGTAGTTTCACATAATACCGTACGCGAAAGATTAAGCGAACAAAATTTATTATCTATGTACCTGCTACAGGGCCTTTATTGGACGCAGCTCATCGAAGATAACGCTTGGGAATTCTCTCGTGCTCATGCAGATTAGGATATGACAGATTGGAGAAACGTTCTGTTTACAAACGAGTCTCGTTTTACGAGATATTCACCTCATGCTCGCCAAAAAGTGTGGAAAAGGCCTGGAGAATGCTATGTTTGGTGGTGGATAAGGTGGCATTTCTTTGGAAGTAGATACTGATCTTTTTATGTTATGGTATGGTTTAATATATGGTACATTATATGAACTTGTAGGTGAAAATTTTCTCCTAATGCAGGATAATCCTCGACCGCACCTTGTAGCGTTTTAAATTTGGTGGAATATTTTCGTTTTTCTGTTTGCAAATGAATTTTAAAACGATCAATACATTATGGCATTTTAAGTTGAGATTCTAAATATCAAGTTTTGGTATTCAGCTGTTTTTATCTTTCGTCGTTAAAACGCAATAAACTGGAATATTTAAAAGTTGTTTCGAGTCCCCTAATATAATATTGCAAGTCAGGTATACGGTTTTTCTAAGACGTATTAACTGAGAATATTTTTTTTGTCTTTGTTTACATTAATATTCCCCTATTCTCTGTATGTATTGTGAGGTAAAAAATTTCCAGTTAACCAATTTAAAAGTAAATAATCAAGAAGTTTTTTTGTTGGTTCGTTGCTAAGAACGAGGTCAAAAAAGGGTAGATTGTTTGTTTTAAGTTTGTAGGCAAAAACTAGCTGTGAGACGTAAAGGGAAATTTATTTTGCGTTGAAATTTGTAAAATGTAAGGCATTGAGGAGTCGACATTTAAGCCCCAAGCAGAGCAGACGTGCTACAATGGAGGGAAGCAAGAAATGCCAGAGTAGAAAGATTTTTTTTGTGTTATGTCTTAAGACCGGTTAAGGTGATAATACTTTCTGCAATATGGGAGTTTAGAACATAGTAATCACCATAAGATTTGTGAACCGGCACTGAAGAAATTTGGAAAATTATTATATAGGATGTCCCCGTTGTCAGCTTGCTTCCTCCACAGAAAATAATTCTACATCTCGTGATTGTTCGTCCCTGAGTATGGAAATGGTTTGCTTTGTCCCTGTTGGAGAATATGTCCAGATAGAGTCCCATAGATGTTAACAAGTTTTTTTGAAAGTTAAGTGCTAAACAGTGAAATCAAGGTAACATTTAACATATTAATTTTAAAGTAAAGACAGACATTATTTTTGATAATTATTAATAATTGCTTTCGTTAAAATTTAAAAGGATTTTGTAATAATTAATAAATTGTAAATTTTATGGTTTAACTTAGTTGTCATTTTAATTGTTTTTTTTTTAAATTTAATGCTAACATATGACAGCTAGCTTCATTTGTTTCGATATTTATTTGTTTTGTTTGTTTTAAAAAAAGGTTAATCTCTGTGCGGTAATATTTGTAAGTTTTTGTAGTATCTCCAACCCCTTTGTAAACGGAGTTTGTAAACGGACACATGTAAGTTTTTTATTCTGTATTTGGCAACTATTTATATAGTATATTTTTTATGCCATTTATGTGTTGATAACTGTTTGTATAAGACAAAAATAAACGTTTTGATTTGTTTCTCTGATCCATTTTTGTTTTTATTTTAGAAAATCTCCTAACCTTTTTGTATGTTTACTTTTTAGGAAGGAAGAAACTTTCTTTCCTCCAGCAGGAAGTTTTCTCGAAGTAAGTAACCTTTTTATTTCATTCATTGTGTGGATACCCCAATCCGACCCATTTATTTCAACTTATCCACGACTCAAGCTCTCCAAAAACGTTCGTATAGTACGAGTGCCGTTCGTATAGTAGCGTTTATTTTGCTTGCCCTATCTTTGCCCCCATAGTTTCTGTCCCCAATTTTCTACCCCATATTCTTACCCTGAGGTAGGCAAAATAAATTCGTTACAACCTAGCCAGGGTAACAATACAATACTTTACAGCTGTTGGTATTCGGGTATTAGCCTTGCCTCCTAGAAGTCCAGACTTTAACCCATAGAGAATTTGTGGGACAATTTGGGAAGAGAAGTTAGGCAAAAGTATGGCGAGTCTGAAATGTGGTAGCGTTAGAACAGGCAAACGAGTGGGAATAAATACCGTAAAACTGGACTGCCGCTTTGATTCAGTCTATGCCAGAAAGGATGAGAGCTGTTAATCATATTGTCCTTGCCAGTGCTAATTTTTTTATATTTGTTAATTTTCTGGAACTTCGTGACAAGGCAAGACTTTTCTTTATGTTTCTTTCTCTTTATGCTCTTTCTTGGAGCACGTCAACTACCCACATGGTCAGAATTGATTGTTAAAAAGGGATGTAGCGAGCCTACAACACTCCTGCTACATGCTACTAGGATGGGTCAACATCTCCATGAGAAGCCTGCATACAGCTGAAATGACATACAGCCACATGTGAAGAATACATTCAGCCTCTCCTTGAGAATAGAGAGATATTAAATATTGCCATAAGTTATTTTATTCTATTATTACCTGTTATCTGAACTAGCACTCAGCCTCTCCTTGAGAATAGAGAGATATTAAATATTGCCATAAGTTATTTTATTCTATTATTACCTGTTATCTGAACTAGCACTAATAACAATAAATAAGGACCAAGTACTGCGTCCTGATGCAATCCTACTTTCACATGAAATTTATCAGTTCCTCCTTTTCTATCACTAGTTATTACTCTCTCATACATATCTCTCACAGTTTTCACATACTCCTCAGGAACTCCTTACTAAACGCCCACAATAGAACTTTCCAATGAATTTTATCGTATGCTTTCTCAAAATTAATGAATACCATATAAGCGTTTGTTTCTTTTATTCCTATATTTTTTCATGCTGCCTTATAACAGAAATTGCATCTGTTGTTGATCTGCCTTGAATGAATCCAAACTGATTTTCGAATATTTCGATGTGGCTCCGTAGTTTTTTAGCTTGAAGTTTGTGCATTGTTGAAGTCTTTTGTTTTTGTAAAGGTACTTATAGGTAATACTGTTTTTCCATTGGCCCGGCATTTGTCCCACTTCTATAAATTTATTACAAACAAACCTATTAGCCAACATGTTCCTGCCTTTACTAAAGCTGTGCACACGTCTCAAGCCATATCATTTGGTCTAAGTGCTTTAGCTTTCTTTATTTCTTGAAGTGATTACGCAGCTTTCTCGTTTGTTATTTTGGTGACCATTGCTGTATTTTTTTGAAAGGCGTCTGTTATAAGTCGGTCTTATGGCAGTCAATTGCCACGTTAAATACGGGTCTAGAGGATTACTACTATTTATTTTAGGGGCCCTAAATAGTTTCCAAAAAATGTTTGCCACCTGTGATCTAGTACTCCATAGTTATTCAGAATATGGTTGACTGTTTCAGACTCTCGGCTACAAAGTCTGCAGCTTAAGTCTCCCATTGTGACCATTGTTGTTACTAATTTGTTCCTACTCCATAGTTCTATTATACAAACCTGTCAGCCTTCTTGTTGTCTTGAAGCTGTCCATATTTCCCCAGCGATATCATCTGATCCAACTACTGTACTTTTCTTTATTTTTTGAAGGGCCTCAGCAACTTCCTCGTTTGTTATTTTGCTGACTATTATTGTTAATGTCTCTAATAATTCAACTTAACTTGTTTTCTGTCAAATTCTTCCTTTAATAAACTGCCAAAGTACCTTTTTCATCGCATATTGACATCCTTTTCATGAACTAGTATTTTATTATTTACATCTAGGATGCACCTAATCTGGTTAAAATATTTTTTTTTCTTTGCTTTATGTTTGGCTATTTTATATATCTTTGTTTTGCCGTTGTTCTTCCTTCTCTCGTAGAATTACAACCCGGGGTGGGTCTTCAATGACTGCACAACCAGTTCCATCTCGAAAGGAAGTCCAAGATAGTTGAGTCAGTGGGTAGCCTCATTGTTCTTCAATCTGACCATATGTTATCTCTCCATCGCATTCGTGGACGTCCTAAGAGCCTTCGCCCTATCGGGGCTTCCTCCCAGATTAACTTCGTAAGACGGTTATTAGAGAGTCTGTGAACATGGCCAACCCATCTTAAATGTTGAAATTTAATCTCTTGGACTACATCGCTAGCCCTATACAACTGTTAAACCTCGGCATTTGTTCTCATTCAGTATTGGTTAGTATTCGGATCGTGATAGGGTCGAAAGATTCTTCTGAGGATTTTTCTCTCTAAGTTCTAAGTTTTCTTTCCATTGCTTTTGTAGGGATCCTCGTCTCACCCCCATACATGAGCACCGATCTAATCACTATTTTATATATCCTGATTTTTTATGTCCGTGTTAGGCTCTTGGATTTAATTGTGTTGTGGTGGCTATACATACATCTGTTTGCTACCTGAATTATCTTTTTTATCTCTTCTGTATATCGTTATCTGCGGTATTTGTCACTAAGATATTAAGTTGATCGTATAGATTTGTACACGCTTCTGCTCTAGCTTTTGCTACTGCTGCTTATGCTTTCTTTTTGGCGACTTTATAGTATAAAAAATCTGTGTCCGACCTATTTTCTTACAATTCTTTATATTATTCTCTTTTCTCCTTTATTTTTTTCTTGAACTTCGTTTAACGACTGCCAGGTCTGTTTATGATCAAACTTATTCCGGAGTTTCTTCCATGTATTTTAACTGCAGTACCTCTAATAATACTATCCATGTTCCAGCTCATTTTTTCTACTATTTTTGCTCTGAACAAACCTTCTTTCTTATCTTTTAACCTCCACTATTTGATTTTTGGTGGTCCTCTATGATATTTTGATTTCGTTTGCTTCCTATTTCACCAGTTCATGCACAAGCAACATGTCGTTGTCACACAGTATCACTTTTAATATTTAAAAGTAATGTATTATAAATTTATTAACGAAAAAGTTAAACTGATTTAGTACCCGGCAATTAATATTATAAAGAGCAAACAAAGCATGTGTGACAAAAATTTAACTAATCAAACCAATGCAATAAATAAAGAACTCTTTCATTTGTTTCAAATATATTTTTTTCTTTCGAATACAACTAAATACAAAAGTATTTTCATTATCGAAACACATTCCCTTCCATTTTATATGGAATAGTAATATGCTGTATTGCTGACAAATAACTTTATGTTTCCTGTATTAAAATTTCTAAAAATGCGGTTTACAGGTTACAGGATCGTAAAATGTACAGCAAACAGCTTGAGATACTCGCTTCACAGACACCATAAATTATTATTTACGTTTACCTATTAAATGGTCTCACTTTTACGACCTTCTATTTTAAAAATATATTGTTCTACTGATTTCAACAAATGGAGTTGAATCTTAAGTGCAGCATATTTTTATTTTTGACACATTCGTATTTTTGTATACATAATTTATAATGATATATATATATATATATATATATATATATATATATATATATATATATATATATATATATATATATATATATATATATATATATATATAGAAACGAAATTTAATCTTTGCAGATAAGTTAAATAGTAAACTCTTAAATATTGGGGAAATCTGCAAGAAAGACTCTAATGAGTATCAATTGTTTCGCCAAACGTTTTCGCCAAAGAGAATTAATTTGGCTTCTTCAGGGCTAAAAGAGAATAAATTATAATTAGCTACCAAATATTATCTATTAAAAACATTATTGATCTTACCGTAACTTGAATTGTAGAGTTAGAATATTAAAAAACTTTGCTAGTAACATACTGGTGTTTTTTGTTACTATATGCAAAAAAGTTTTTTTTTTAAGGTTTGAAATGTATGGTAGCTTTGAACTTAAAACGCAAAGGTTTACCCAAGGTTAATCGAAAAACCCAATGTAACTACATTTAAAAGGAGGTAATTCTTTGAATTGTCGGCAATAACTAAATTTTTTATTGTTAGAAAGTTTAAAAGTGAGGTTCTGTTTTAGCCAGAACGCATGCGCTGACAAATTCAAGTAGTTCTTATGAATCTTTATGTCGTTAAGGTTCATTGGTAAAAACGAATGAAATTAAATCCCACTATAGGGAAATATTATTTTGATTTTCTTTTTTAATTATATTCTATTGTTCATGTATTATTGTATCTTATTGATATGTATCTAAGAAAAGCAAGGGAATGTTATCTTTTTTAGTTAATGAAAATTAATTATAAAGGTAGGTTAGTTGTTAATGGATATATCAGTCAAGTTAGCTATCTGTGATGTTGTATTGTTCTTGGTATCTGATTTAAGTAAGAAGTGGTATATATCGCTTAGATTCTTAATGTTACTCTTAACATTAATGGAAAAATCGTCAAGGAAAATATAAGACATTTCAATGAACTCTCTTTTAGATTTATTGTTCTCACGGTGGAGAATTGTAGTGTTAGTATAGTCCATGAGATGACCAGTGGAATGGACATGTTTGGCTAATGCACAACGGTCAGGGTGAAGTCGAGAATCACTTTTGTGTAGTGTAATACGTGATTTCAATAATTGAGATGTTTGGCCGATGTAGGAATTGTTGCAAGAGAGGCATGGAATGCTGTAGACAATGTTACTAAGCCTATCTATGGGAGTCTTATCTTTTACCTTAGAATAAAGATTATTAATTGTTAGGGCTGATCTACAAGCCACATTAAGTTTAATGTTGTTATTATTATTACCAAAGCTATTTTCAACACTTTTCAGAATCCTTGCTAACCCCGGAGTGATATCTCTGAAATATGGTAATGAAAAATATTTGTTGATAGGACTATCCGAGACTGGGTTCCCACTTAAGACATCAGGATCAGCATTGTTAGTCGCGAAGGAAGGTGAAATATCTTCATTATGGATAGTATTAAACAAAATCTTATTCACTAATGGTGTTGGATAAGAGTTTGAAATAAAAAGTTTCTGTAGGATTTGTAGGTTTTTTTCATTCATCAATTTTGATAAAGGTTGAATTTTTTTAATATGTATATTATAAATTGAAGCCTCAAAGAATTGATTGCGATGTGCTAAATACCTCTAGAGTCATTGTTTGGACAAATACAGTTGTTTAAATAATCGCTCTCCGGGATAAACAAATTGAATGACTTATACACCACTTGGTCGATGTAGCTGAGATTTAGTACACTTCATTAACTCATTAATTAACATAATTTCAAGTAGTTATATTAGAAATCATTATGCAAAAAACAAAGATATTAACATTTATAACTTAAAAAAAAATATTTAAAAATTCCTTTATAAAAGGTATAATATTAAACCTTTTATAAAGGAATTTTTAAATAAATTTTTTGTAATACATGGTGTACAGCCAGCTACAGGAATTTAGTTTCTTTGTGGATTTATAACTTACTGCAAAAATAAGGGTTTTTTGCATTAATCTCGGCCAATTGTTTATGAATTTTAATTTAGAAACTCGCAAATATAAATAACTTTTTAAGATCTACAAACTTTTATTTGAATAATTTTTCTCTAAACTGTATAGACAAAAAATGATTTCATGGAAGTCTTCACGGATTTTTCATCAGCTACCCCTTATATACCTTTTAGAATCATCAAATACCTGTATAAGATTTTTTCAGCTTTTTTTTACAGGCCTTAGTAGGTTATACTGGATGTTAAAGTTAAATATTATTAATAAAAATGTCTTACATATACAGGGTGTTTCAAAAAAAGGTAACCCCGTCTCTAGGGTAGGTAAAAAACTGAAAATAATTGGGGTTTGCTTAGTAAAAAATTTTTGTAACGCCATCCGTTTTCAAGATACAGGGCGTTGAAGAAAAAAAAATTTTACGCATTTTTTACGATTTTGCCGAAACTACTGGCAACATTGTAATGAAATTTCATACGAATATGTTTTTGAAGCTGATTCATCCCATGAATTTGTTTTTATATCTGATTCTCATAGAGGGCCCTAGTTACACGGATCGTACTAAGTATTAGTCAATATAACTTTTTTAAGAGTATAATTATTAATCAAAATTTCAAGTAAACTTAAACATCATTCAATTTTACACGAAAAAGGTACTCTTGGTAAAACTCCTTCTATCAAAGTGTGGTGGAGCTCCATCGTGCATAAAAAATAAAGATCTTCGCTCGTTTAGCGTTAAATCTTCTAATATCTCGAATAAGGAGTTGTTTAAAAAATCAAGATACATATCACCATTTAAATTTCCAGGTGGAATATGATAACCTATTAATTTGTTACCTAAAGTTGCTGCCCAAACATTAACTTTAAATGAGTGTTGGTAATGTGATACCCTTTTGACTCGTGGATTCTAATCACACCAGTAGTGTCCATTATGGGAGTTAAACATACCTTGTCGCGTAAAGGTGGCCTCGTCCGTAAAAAGAATGCATTTTAAAAAATTTGGATTGTGGGCTGTCCTTTGTTGCAATGTTTCACAAAAATCCACTCTAACCGGTAGATCATCTGGCAAGAGCTCTTGGACTTGTCTGTAATGATAAGGATCTAATTGCTGTTCTTTCAGTATCCGCCAAGTACTTGAAGAAGAAGTATTTGTTTGTCTTGCTATATTCCTTACGCTAACTGTTGGATCTTGATCAAGTAAATTTAAAATATTATTTTCTTTATTAATTGTTCTTATTGTTCTTGGTCTACCAGAATTTATTTTATTAGGTCTCACATTCCCAGTTCCTCGACAACGTCGTTCAACGGCTCTAAATGTTTTTTTACTAGGTAAGTTTCTTCTAGGAAACTTTTCTGCATAACGTGTCACAGCTGCACTAGAACATTCTAAACATTCGCCTAAGGTTAATAACATGTCAGTGTATTCAACATTTGAGTACATTTTGATTTGATTTTACAAATAACAAGGTTTCAAAACTCTAATTATTGTTGATTTATCGTCATAACAATCAATAAATGTCAGATTTCCATGGCACACTTGGAGAAAATAGAGGTATACCTATTAGAACTTTATCATTACTACCAGCATCAATTATTACTTCATAATTTTCAAATCAAAATATTCCGAAAACGGTACACAGTATCGAGTTTTACCAAGAGTACCTTTTTCGTGTAAAATTGAATGATGTTTAAGTTTACTTGAAATTTTGATTAATAATTATACTCTTAAAAAAGTTATATTGACTAATACTTAGTATGATCCGTGTAACTAGCGCCCTCTATGAGAATCAGATATAAAAACAAATTCATGGGATGTAACAGCTTCCAAAACATATTCGTATAAAATTTCATTACAATGTTACCAGTAGTTTCGGCAAAATCGTAAAAAATGCGTAAAATTTTTTTTTCTTCAACGCCCTGTATCTTGAAAACGGATGGCGTTACAAAAATTTTTTACTAAGCAAACCCCAATTATTTTTCAGTTTTTTACCTACCCTAGAGACGGGGTTACCTTTTTTGAAACATCCTGTATATACTGTTATTTATTATTTACAATTTTTTAAATGTGCTCGGGAGCGTGAGAAAGTACTTTGGCAGGTATCGTATAGATTAAAAAAATGAACTAAGTCGCCATATAAATGTTCGTATCGTACGTATTGTTAAAAATAAAAATATATACTTCCAAATGACAGAAAAATGTTTGAGCCGGCATATTTTGTAGTTATTCCAGTATAATATAGAATTAATTAATAATTATAATGATTTGCTTCAATTATCATACATTTTAAATTTCTATTCCAAAGTTAAAAGAACTGTAACACAGCACGATGTCTATATTCTATCTACTCAGCGCTCAACCTCACCGTCAGGTAGCTGAAAGAGCAAGAGAGAGGTTAAAGAAGATAAAAACATTAACGAAATTAAGCAAATGAGTGGGGATAGGAGAAGCGAGGAGAATGGTTTCATTCATGAATGCGTGACCTTACACCGTCCTAGGAGGCGAGGAAGATCCGGTCTTACCTACGAGAAGTATACAAGGCGGTTTTGCCAGATCGTCTAAAAGTAATAATATTAACCAATTTCTTAACAGAACTACCTATTAGAATTAGAAAAATGCTTAATTAGTTTTAGCTTTGAGGATAAGCGAGTGTTCATTACCTAGCATCTCAATAAATATTCAACCGATTTCCCACGTGATAATTATTTAGAGTTATAGTCTATGAACATTATGCAATTTTTTTAAAATAGTTCTTTTTGTTTCCCAACTTAACCTAACCAATGCAGTTTGATTATTAGTAGTTTGTTGATATCAGCCTTCTTCGACACGCAATTAACATAGGCAGACGCGATGACATCTCAGTTTTTCTGCAAGGCCTTAAAAAAATCGTCCGAGACGTTAATTTAGCATTCGACAACACCTCCTAACAAGTAATCACAAGGTTAATTCGTCTGAAAGAAGTATATGAAAGAAGCTGCAAGTGAAATTATCATGGATATCTAGACTTGAATTATCAGGCGAAACCGTCTACAGTGGGGAGGACATATTGTAACGCGGGCCCAAGAATCAAACATGATTTAACAGCTCAATCGGTAGGAATAAGAAATCCGGGAAGACCACAGCTAAGATTTATAGACTAACACAAGATGCTGAGAAGATCAGTGCTCACAACTGGAAAAACTAAGCAATAAACAAAGTAGAATAGCGTAGGAAGCTTGGGCAGGTCGAGGCCCCCTAGCACCATGATGATGAAATCTTAAAGATTTTAATGAATTTTGGTTAGTTAAATTTAAAAAGAATAACAAATTGATGTTGCAAAATTAAGAACGATTTGTACCATTCGCTGCATTCGTTATCTGAGCACCAATAACGACATAAATTTCACAATATAATATACAAAACAAAGGGTTTTTATTCGTTTTCTGATCACCTCATATCCTTTTTCCGTACTCCTAATTTCTTGTATGATTTCCATACTTCCATTTCCTTTTTTTCTTATACAACAGGGCTTTATAGGCCATAACGCTCACTTATTATGCCCTAGGTCCCTAGGAAACAAGTGTGTTTATGGTAACCGTATCCAATGTAAAATAAACCCTGATGAAAGTAGTCCAAAGAGCAGAAGAGAGAACCGCGGCATTAATAAAAATTATGCCAAATATCGGCGGTCCAAGTGCCCTCAAAAGAAGAATGTACCTTCAGATTGTGCATTCTACCCTATTATACGGCGCTCCCGTATGGTACGAAGCCTTGAGAATGGCTAAGTATAAATAACTGCTTGCAAAGGCACAAAGGAAGCCTCTACTAAAGGTAGCAAGCGCATACCGGACTACTTCTACGATTGCCCTACAGGTCATAACAGGTACGCTCCCCATTCACCTCATAGCTAAAGAAAGAGACACTTTATATAACAGAGAAAACGGTCATTTACCGGAAATAAAATCCGAAGTAAGATCACATATGCTCCAAATATGGCAAAATGAATGGGAGGCACAAACGGAGAAGGCACAATGGACCAAAATGTTAATCCCTGATGTGGTAACTTGGTCTAAATGTAGGTTCAGAAGTTTAATTATTTTTTTACACAATTTCTCACCGGCCATGGCTCCTTTAGGTCGTACACGTATAGAATAAAGAAGACAACAAATGATTTGTTCATAGATTGTGGTGTCATAGACGACGCAGAACACTGCATTTTTGACTGCACTACCTTCCAAAGAGAACGGAATAATCTAATATCAAGGCTAGGAGCGATAACGCCCAACAATCTGATACAGAAAGCGACGCAAAACAAAGAATCCTACGATGTTACTGTCGACATAATTACGCAAATTATAAAGAAAAAGGAGACGCTATAAAGAGCGAGACAGGAACAGGGTGGTTGAGGTAACAAATTGCATAATACGCTGTCATGAGTTCTTTACAGCTCGGCTGCACGACGGAATAGACGGCACCTTTACGGCCAGATCTGTAATTATAACGTAGTTTTCATGACCTCATGCCTCTTTTAATTCACATTCCTTCCTTGTCAGGCTGAACACACCTGCACTTTTATGAACCCATATTTTGTTTCCCCACAATACCGTCTCTGCATATCATTTTAAGTGGTTCTTATCGTCTCATCATCTCAATGTTTCGTTCACCGATTGAACTCGTCCGGGGGTGCCTTGTCCGAAGAAGGGGTGGTTTTTAGTTGGTAGGCGACTGGTCAGGGGTGCATGTGGCGCATATAATTCATACTTTGGATGCTATGTCCTACGATGTGCTCCTTTCCGGATCGAATCCAACAGTACTAGGGACATCTTCCCTAGTCGGTTTAGAACCTTTCCACCTCAGTCCAAAAAAAAAATGTAAAATAAACAAATAATATGCAAGTTAAAAATAAAAATTATTACTACTACTACTACTTGTCGGTTTATAACGTTCTCCGCCGTTTTCCGACTTCCAATCGCCACTTAGACCGGTTGTTCCATAGATCTTCTTCTATGGCCCTCTCTCTCAGTTCTTTATTTATTCCTTCGCTCCAACTTTTTCTCGGTCTACCTCGTTTTCTCTTTCCTTCTGGTTGCCACTTTAGTATTTCTTTTGGCATTCGTTGTTCGTCCATTCTTTGTAAGTGTCCGAACCAGATAAGTTGTTTTGTTGTTAGGTCATCTGTGATTGTTCGTTTGATTCCCATTATTTCTCTAATGCGTTCGTTGGTAATCCTTTCTCTTCTAGATCTTCCTGCGGCTCTTCTCCAAAAATCCATTTCCGTCGCTTTCAGCGTTGACAGTGTTCTTTCTTTCAGTGGCCATACCTCACAGCTGTATAAAGTGATACTTTTTACTATAGTCTCATATATCCTCTTTTTATTTTCTTTGCTGATGGATTGGTCCCATAAAATGGTGTTTAACATTGTGATGGCTTTTCTCCCTGACGTATTTCTCTCTCTTATGGCTTTGTCTAATGTTCCATCTTGTGAAATAGTGATACCTAGGTATTTGTAGTCACAGCAGTGCTTTATCGTAGTGTTATCGTCTAATATGAGATCTTTTTGTTCTGCTCCAATGCACAGGTATTCGGTTTTCTTTTTATTTACTTCTAGACCCCATATATCATACTCTTCAATTAATTTTCGTGCCATATAGTTTAAATTGTCATAATCTTGAGCCATTATTACTTGATCGTCTGCAAAGTTAAGCGTATATACCATAGTATTGGTGAGCGGTATCCCCATTGTCCTGCATTTTTGTTTCCATCTTTTTAAAGCACTTTCGAGGTATATTTTAAATAAAGTGGGAGACAAGCAACATCCTTGCTTTAATCCTTTTGATGTTATAAATCCTGTTGTTATTTGTGTCCCCGCTTTTATCTTTATTATTGGTTGGTTGTATAGCACTTTGACGGCTTTTATTAATTCTATATTAATATTCGTGCTTTCCATTGATTGCCACAGCTTCTTCAGTGGAACGCTGTCGTAGGCTTTCCGTAGGTCGACGAACAACATATGAATCTCTTGATTCCTTGCCATCTTTTTTTCTATTATCTGGGTTAAGGAGAAAATGTGGTCAATAGTGGATCGACCCGTACGAAATCCTGCTTGTTCTTCTGCTTCATAATACAAGTATTCTCTCTCGATTCGGTTCTTTAACACCTTTCCATATATTCGACTCATAGATCCGGTTACAGCTATTCCTCGGTAATTTTCACAATTATTTTTATCACCCTTTTTATGTATAGTGCTAAGGTGTGATATCTTCCATTCCGTAGGGATTTCGCTTGTGTTTATGCATTCTTGAAAAAGTTGTCGAAGACGTTCGTACAATTTGTTCGTTCCGTACTTAAACAATTCTCCGGGTATATCTCCTGGTCCGGGTGCTTTGTTCCTCTTCAGCTATTTACATACATTTTTAATTTCCTCTGTTGTTAATCTTATTGGCGAGCCAACTATTGAAATTCTATCTTGGTTTTGATTTCTACGTTCCTGAAATTCGACTCTATTCTCTACCAAAAGTCCTTTGAAATACTCTTCCCAGTCTTCAGGTTTTATGCTCTGTATTACTTCTTTATTCTTTTCTTTTCTCAATTTTTTTATCAGTTTCCAGCTTTCTGTGCTTCTGGTTCCTCCTAGATAAGTATTTATTCGTTGGCAGTTTCTTTCCCAAGACTCGTTCTTCTTCTTAGAGATTTTCCTTCGTACTTCTGCTTGTTTTTCCTTATATTTTATTTTGTCTTGTAATGATTTAGAACTTAAATATTGTTGGTATAGTTGTCTTTTACATTTTATTTCTTCCTCTATTTCGTTATCCCACCAGTATGGGTAAAAATTATTATGAATGGTCAAAAATTAACAACCGTCTTACACAATTAGTAATCTGGCAACAGAGTATGCAACTTCGAGTAAATAAAACAGTATAATCAGTTTAGTGTTCGTCGTAATAAAAGTAACAAATCGCATTATTCGCTGTCATGAATCGGATATAAGAAATTGGCTTTCTGCAAAAATTGGAATTATGGGTAATAAATTTTATTAAATGGAAATTGTAAAAAAGCTGTGTGACAATAATAGATATTGTGTTTCACCGGAAATTGCATTTAAGTTAAGAATCAAACGGATTAACCGTAGCCGTCTCTTTTTTATCTTGAATTATCCTTTGAGGTGTTATATTATTAATAAAGGTCAACATTCGATTTAAATAAAGAATGATTCGACCATCTTGGTCCGCTTTAGTTTTTAGTCATTACTTAGCCTGAATTAGCATGTCTATTTACACAGATAATTTCCACAGATATTCCACAGAATAGGATGTATCAAATATTTCCTTTGAAATAAACCATAATTTTCCATAATTAATGATTGATTTCACGTTTCTGCTTCCAAGATCAGTATTCGTTTTCAGAATAATTATTAAAACTAAACAAACTTACAATGATGGTCAACTTAAAACTTTTTCTTACAGAAAATCTGTAGAAGAAAAAAATGATCAAGCACCAATAAAAAATCAATTTTCATACGAGGAGCTAAAGAACAAAAGCGAATTTGACGAATTTTTGTATTTTGATGCTTCTCTCTATGTCCGTGGTTATATCCAATCAAAATACTCTTTCCTGAAAAATTTCTTTTGTGGGACACGATGCTTTTGTTTGTCATCTCCTCAATTAAGAAATTAAATGTAAAAATCAATATAATATACGATTTTGGAACAGGCCTTGCAAAATACTTTGTCTCCACTTAGCTTTAACACGGGAAAACACTTAATCCAAGCATTTGGTAGACATATTTAAATTTATTATATACCAAACACTTTAAAAACACTAAACACAATATTTACTTCAATTTTTTGCAGGAAACTGACAAAATAATTAAACCCTTAAATGTGGGTAAGTACGCACAACTTGCTACGCTAATAAAATAATATTTTTCTTGGAAAACAAATAATTATTAAATTGAAATAGTAATGGGAAAGTCTAGATAAATAATGAGCTTATTCATATCCAAGTTATAAAATTCCAACTAAGAGAGAAAAATTTTAAACTTTTATATAATTGTGGTCTGTACTTTTGTATGGATGTGAAACTTGGACTTTAAACGCCGATATCATGAATAAAATCGAGGCGTTTGAGATGTGGTTGTATGGAAGGATACTAAAAATTCCATGGACTAACAGAACCAGAAACGAAGAAGTTCTTCGAAGAATGGGACATCAACGAACTCTATTAAATATTATTAAGAGGCGTAAACTAGAATATCTTGGACATATAATCAGAGGACCAAGATATGAGTTCCTTCGGCTAATTCTCAACAGTAAAATCGAAGGAAAGAAATGGATAGGACGGAAGAAACTCTCTTGGTTGAGGAATTTGCGGCAGTGGACAGGTTTGACAGCGGACCAATTGCTACACGTAGCGCAAGACCGAGACCTGTATAAAAATATTATAAGCATGGTAGTCGCCGACGTTCCGTAGGGATATGGCACTCTAAGAAGAAGAAGATATAATTTATTTTTAAAATATACAAAATAAATCGTATTTAGCTTAAATGCAATGCTATGCAAATGCAATGTTGTTTCAAATAAGCAAAAATATACAATATATGCATTTATATGCACTTTCCATATATTCCACTCTCTATTGATCGCTAATCACCACTCCATTTGCGAATCGCATGTCACTGAAGCCGTATCAAGAGATAGATGTACGACGTCGCAACGTAAGCTTAAAGTTATTACTACTTAAATGGGAATAAGCCACAATTAAAGGGTTTAAGTACGTTTATTGTCAGTAAACGCCACAGTAAATGCCACAAGAAACTAGCTTCAAAACAAGCTTAACTAGTTCAATAAACAATCAACCAAAACCAGTACGCCGACGAAAAGCAAGATCTGCCAAAAACATCGTCGCTGTCCGTGAGTGTGAAACAATCCAAGGCAGTCGATTTCACATCGCTTACAAGAACTCGGCCTTTCTCAGACCACAACTTGGCGAACTTGCGTCTTGACATGGGTCTGCCCCGTACAAAATTCAAATGGTCCAGGAGTTGAAGGTAAACGACCATAGAAAATGACATGTATTCGCTGAATGAGCTCGGGAGCACTAATTTTAATCGAAAAATCATCTTCAGCGATGAGGCCCATTTTGGATGAATGGGTACGTCAACAAATATAATTATTGTCGAATTTGGGACAATAACAATCCAAGAGCATCCAAGAAATCCCGAAAAAGTTTCTTTTTAGTGTGAATTTTGGGCTAGCGGCGTCATCGGTAAATATTTCTGTGAGAACGTCGTTATCCATTCCATCACCGTTAACAGTAAGCGCCATAGATCGATGATTATCAATTTCTTTTGGTCTAAATTGGATGATATAGACACCAACGTCATGTGATACGAGGTGATTTTTCCCAAATATTTGAAACACGTAGGATTACATAGAAATGCAGTGGCTTCTTTTCAATATAGAACTGCATAAGGCTGTAAAAGATGCCGATTTATGTAATAGGGAACTATCTTTAATAAATCAGCGCAAATTTTAGCATACGCTGATGATTGGGAGCTGATTACTCGCACCGATCAAAAACTATTGCCTTCTTCTCACTCACCCCAGAAAATATAGGCCTAACAAGCTGAAGAGATAAATAAGTAATAACGTGGATTCCGAACAGTAGAGCTAAAGATAATGGAAATACTGTTCAAAACTTAAGCGATAAGAATTAAAATTTGAGGTTGTAAATAAATTCATACACCTAGGCATATCAAAGGCATAGCAAATCCTAGCATATGCTGATGATATCAATATTGTTGGGAGAACGGAAAACGCAGCACGAGAGGCGTACGTAGCACTAAAGGAAGCGGCTACAAAAATGGGTTTAATAATAAACACCAATAAAACAAAATACATGAAAATAGGTACGCAACCACAAATACTACGGCCACTTGTTATAGAAAACGACGTCATCGAAGCAGTTAACGAATTTGTATACCTGGAAACGCTCGTCAATACTGAAAATGACACTACCGCAGAGATAAACCGCAGAATTTGCACGGCTAATAGATGCTATTTTGGGCTTAATCTCCTTTTTAAATCTACAGTTATATCAAGAAATACAAAAGTCAAACTCTACAAAACAATAATACGCCCAGTCCTAACATATGGTTCAGAAACCTACAAGCAAACCAACCCAGCTAGAAAAACGCTCCTTGATAGGAGCCACCTATTGGTCAAAGAACAAGAGGAAGACCCAGAACAAGATTCCTAGATAACATAGATCAAGATATGAGAAATATGGAAATACGTCCTTGGCGGAGGAAGGCGATGGATAGGGGCGACTGGAAAAAAATTCTTGGGGAGGCTAGGACCCACACAGGGTTGTAAAGCCAATAAAGCCAAAATGCTGATGATGGTTGTAAATAAATTCATACACCTAGGCTTCTTCACGACCATTGATTATTGATCAACAACTCCACTGATAAAAGAAAAAGAAAGATACTACTAGCGAAAAGGTAATAACATCTACGTAATGGAAACTGTTAAAAACGAAATTAAAAATATATAAGACACTGATCCTATTGGTGCTGGATCTGGAGCATTGGGGCGCGGTGGAGTGATTCCTGAGTACAAGAGTTAATCCTCCTCGCCCCAATTAATTGTAACACCTGCAGTCACACTATTATCCTAATACGCTGATCAGCTTAAGTCACTAACTTCCTAATGTCCTAATCAGCTTAAGATGGAATACTGGTAGTTCTGTTATGACATTGTGAAGACACACTCAACTTCTAATACGGTGATTGGCTTGGGTCACTAATTACCTTATATGGTCACGGGTTGTTCGGTGATGACACATAAACACAGCGGAACGAGAGATAATAATTTAGTGTGATTTAATTATGACCATTGTGAACGAGTTTGATTTAATTTAATAAAATAGCTATATTTACGTAAATACGTGTTTTAACTATTTTAATAGACGATACTATTTTAATAGACGATATCAGAAGTGTGTTAAAGAACCTACGGTAGAATTTAGTGAACTGTTTTTAATGTTAAGTGATTAAAAGTGTCCAAAATGCCGAAAAGGAAAAAGTCCAAGCGAGATAGTAGTTCCAGTCATGGTACAATGAATACACAAGTGAAACCACAACAATTTTCGTCTACCGATTCTTCGCCGAGAAGGTAGTCAAGGTATACAAAAACGAAAAGAACACGTAGAATGAAGTAAGTGTACTTAAAGGTTTTTACTAGTCGATATGGAAGAGAAATTTTAATAAATCATACACGTAAAATGTATTAAAGACACTTATCACCTTTTTACTGAATATGGTTTGCAGTAGTAGAAATATATTGTTGTCCGGCATAATAATATATGTGGGCTTACTTTGTTTTACATGCAACAGAACTTTAATTTTATGGAAGTAAGTAGCGATATATTGTTTTATTTGAAAACGAAAAGTTGATTAGGTGTAACTTATTTGTTTATTACACAAATTATCTGCTGAATGGTAAGTCGTATCATTTATTTGGTTTTACCTGTATGTAGAGCGGAAAAAGCTGAGAATTTTGGTATACTTAACTCAATATTTTAAAATTTGTCATTTACCTGGTTTTCGCAGTATACCGACGATATTTCAAGCGATTTCTAAGCTTAGAGGTACCTCTAAAACATGGTACGCTAGTTTTATTGAAAATGAAGTTGCATGGTCTCAATTTTCTTGGGCAGAATGGAGATCAGTGTTAGAAAATACTTTTCAAAGTACACGAAATACTTATGATCTTTTTATGGACGTAGCCCATCATAAACCAACAGAGGGTTCTTCATTATATGAATTTTATTTTGAACATTTAGCAAAAATTAATAAACTTAAAGTAAATTTTTCCAAGTCAGATAAGATTTCTTTAATAATTGGTGCTATTAGAGACGAACATATTAAATCTGCTATTGAAGTTGCTCAAATCAAAGATGTCAATTTATTGGCAGTTTATTTAAGAAATAAGCTTTATCACAAAAGTCCAGAAAAATTGCCTGATTTAACAAATCCAATTGTTTTTTTTCCAAATCAAAATTTGTACATAATAACAAATTTGTTAATAACAAATTTAACAACAATAAACCTTGTATGTGCTGTGGAATTCAGGGTCATTTAAAAAAAGATTGTCACCACAGAAACCAAATATGCAGGTTTTTTTTTTAAAATTAAAGGTCATATTGAACAATACTGTTTTAAAAAGAACAAAGAATGTCAAGAGACAAAAGTAAATAAAACGAACAAAAATTTAGAAAAAAATAAATCTGTTAAACAAATACAGTTTGATTCATTCGAAAATAAATTTAATAAAATTATTTTCTTAAATGAGCACAGCCATACTGCATTCATTGATTTTGGCAGCGATTGTTCGCTAATTTCAAAAGAATTGGCAGATAAGTTTAAATTAGAAATAAAATCATTAACTAAAGATGTAAAACTTTCTGGATTTTTGGGAAATTCTTTATCAGTTGAATATTATGTATTTGCTAAAATAAAAATCGATTTTGTAGAATTAAATATTATGTTGTATGTCATGGATAAAGATTGGGTTAATGACCTTCTAATAGGAAGAAATTTTACAGAAGATGTAAATATTATGTATTATAGGATAGATAATAGTTTAACATTTAAATATAAGAAAGACTTAGATAAAGAAATAAAGAAAGTTATAGTCTCAGAACCAATTTTAACAATATTTAATCCGAAACATGACATAATAGTTTACACGGATGCAAGTAGAGAAGGATTTGGAGGCATAATAACTCAAATTGTTGATGGTCGTGAAAAGTCAATTGCCTATTTTAGCAAGCAAACCACAAAAGAAAAAAAGAAATATCATTCTTTTGAACTAGAGCTTTTGGCTATTGTCAAAACCTTAGAAAGGTGTAGATATTATTTAGCAGGAAGATATTTTACTGTAATAACAGACTGCAATTCCGTTAAAAATGCATTAGTAAAACAAACAATAATCCCAAGAATAGCAAGATGGGTTTTGTGTTTACAAGATTTTTGTTTTGAAATAAAACATAAATCAGGAGTACAACTACAACATGTAGATGCCTTAAGTAGGAACTTTGAAAGAACTGAAGCAGAGGAAAGTCTTGAAATTAAAGTGATGCTCATCCAAGAAGACGACTATCTAAGAGAAGCACAGGATACAGATACGGAAATAAAAAAAATTAAAGATATTCTTTTGTCGGGAGATCAGGAAAATCATAAGGATACTTTCAAGAAATATGATTTAAGAGGAAACAAAGTTTATAAAATAACAGAATATGGTAGAAGATGGTATGTGCCTAAAAATTGTCGTTGGCAAATTGTCAAAATGAATCATGACGATATTGGACATTTTGCGTTGGATAAAACAATTGAAAGAATAAAAGAACGGTATTGGTTTCCACGAATGCGAAGATTTATTAAGAAATACATTTCGGCTTGTCTTGCCTGTTTATACCATAAATAACCGGGAGGAAAAAAGCCTGGCTATCTACATTCCATTCCAAAATATGCTAGACCGTTTCATACACTCCATGCCGATCATTTAGGGCCATTTGTGTTAACGAAATCACAAAATAAATACGTCTTGGTTTTGATTGATGCCTTTTCTAAATTTGTGTTTGTTGAAGCTGTCCCAGATACATCAAGTAAACATGTTATTCGTGCTTTAGAAGAAATTTTTAAAATATTTGGTAACACCAAACGAATGATATCAGATGCACGATCAGCTTTTGTTTCAAAAGAATTTTTGAATTATATGGCAGAGAGAGGAATTAGAGTGTTTACAACTGCAGTAGGAATGGCAAGAGGCAACGGCCAAGTAGAAAGGGCAAATAAAACATTACTGGATACCATGGCCACAATGGGTGCAAAATTTGAGTCCGATATGTGGGATAAAAATTTAAAAAACATTCAACAAGGAATAAACGAGACAAAACACCGAATAACTAAATCTTCTCCCAGTGAAGTGTTTTTCGGGTACAAATTAAGAGTTGATGGAGACAAATACATAGATGATAATGATATGGACATTATTGATGTAATGTTATTGAGAAAGGATGTAGCTAAACGATTAGAAGAAAACAGAATCAAACAGAATAACGAATTTAATAAAAAAAGATGCTCTCCAGTGAAAAATGCTGTTGGTGACCTGGTATTGACAAAAGTTACAAGTTTCCCAGCAAACAATGAAAGTAAGAAGCTTTTAGAAAAGTATAGAGGGCCATTCAGGATTGTTGAGGTTCTACCAAATGATAGATATCGTGTAACAGAAGATGTACATTCATCAAGAAAAAGGCGTCCTTATGAAGGAGTTGTTGGTGGAGAAAACATCAAGAGATTTAAGATTCAAAGATCTTAAAATTATTCAGGTTAGTTACATGATAGTGTAGTCATTTTGTAGAATGACATAAAGATATTCTATTGTTTAAAAGGAATTTGTTTGAATAGCTGGAACTAAAAAAAAAAAATATTTTAATTGTCATTCTGAAAAATGACAACAAAGTGTTTCAATGATCTGAATGGGTTTATTTGAGTAGTTCTGACTATTTGGAGCAAATTTATTTTATTCGCCATTCTGCAAAATGACAAATAAATGTTCTAATGTTCTGAATGGATTTTCAGTTCGTCATTCTGCAAAATGACAAATAAATGTTTTAATGTTCTGAATGGATTTTCAGTTCGTCATTCTGAAAAATGACAAATAAATGTTTTAATGTTCTGAATGGATTTTCAGTTCGTCATTCCGCAAAATGACAAATAAATGTTTTAATGTTCTGAATGGATTTTCAGTTCGTCATTCTGCAAAATGACAAATAAATGTTCTAATGTTCTGAATGGATTTTCAGTTCGTCATTCTGAAAAATGACAAATAAATGTTTTAATGTTATGAATGGATTTTCAGTTCGTCATTCTAAAAAATGACAAATAAATGTTCTAATATTCTGAATGGATTTTCAGTTCGTCATTCTGCAAAATGACAAATAAATGTTTTAATGTTCTGAATGGATTTTCAGTTCGTCATTCTGCAAAATGACAAATAAATGTTTTAATGTTCTGAATGGATGTTCAGTTCGTCATTCTGCAAAATGACAAATAAATGTTTTTATAGTGTTCTGAATGGATTTTCAGTTCGTCATTCTGAAAAATGACAAATAAATGTTTTAATGTTCTGAATGGATTTTCAGTTCGTCATTCTGCAAAATGACAAATAAATGTTTTAATGTTCTGAATGGATTTTCAGTTCGTCATTCTGCAAAATGACAAATAAATGTTCTAATGTTCTGAATGGATTTTCAGTTCGTCATTCTGAAAAATGACAAATAAATGTTCTAATGTTCTGAATGGATTTTCAGTTCGTCATTCTGAAAAATAACAAATAAATGTTATAGTGTTCTGAATGGATTTTCAGTTCGTCATTCTGAAAAATGACCAATAAATGTTTTAATGTTCTGAATGGATTTTCAGTTCGTCATTCTGAAAAATGACAAATAAATGTTCTAATGTTCTGAATGGATTTTCAGTTCGTCATTCTGAAAAATGACAAATAAATGTTTTAATGTTCTGAATGGATATTCAGTTCACCATTCTGCAGAATGACCCCCAAATATTTTAATGTCTTGAATGAGTTTGTTTGAATAGCCGTAGCTATTCGAAACAAATTTATTCACATTGTCATTCTGAAAAATGACAGCCATATGTTTTAATGTTTAAAAATGAGCTTGTATGGATAGTTGTAGCTATCTGAAACGAATTGATTTAGACTATGTCATTCTGCAGAATGATGGAGCCTTTCTATAAATTAGCATTCTTAATAATAAAGAACATATTATTTTTTTTAATAGGTGTTGTACGATCGAGGACGATCGTGACGTCAGGATGGTCGAATGCAGTCACACTATTATCCTAATACGCTGATCAGCTTAAGTCACTAACTTCCTAATGTCCTAATCAGCTTAAGATGGAATACTGGTAGTTCTGTTATGACATTGTGAAGACACACTCAACTTCTAATACGGTGATTGGCTTGGGTCACTAATTACCTTATATGGTCACGGGTTGTTCGGTGATGACACATAAACACAGCGGAACGAGAGATAATAATTTAGTGTGATTTAATTATGACCATTGTGAACGAGTTTGATTTAATTTAATAAAATAGCTATATTTACGTAAATACGTGTTTTAACTATTTTAATAGACGATACTATTTTAATAGACGATACACCCGAGTGTCATTTGTAAGGGTTGTACAAATCTCACAGGCTGGGTTAAATTATATTGCTTGCTTGCTTGCCTATTGGTGCCGACATATGGCCTGAAAACTTGGACTATTCCTAAAATAATATCTACTGATGTTCAAACGAAAAACCTAAGAACAATACTTTGTGCAACCTTTGAAACCAGCATCTGGAAAAGACGATATATTATCCTCCCAAATGAACCATATTATCACTAGGAAATAAAAGTAAGGACAAACTAATATTGTGGTCAAAGGGTGATGTACAAGACGAGGACATGAGGAAGATTGGCGGGAAATTAGCAAAACTGTTAGAGATGGACCGGATCGACAGGCAAAATAATTTAGGAAATCATGGGTGGCTTAACTAATAAAATTGTTTTTAAATTTATATCTTCGAATCCGTGTTAAATAATCTATTTGATAGTTCTGAATTTACTTCCAGAGAATATTAAAATTTTCGATTTCATTCAAAATATTAATTTTTCACGATTTTGCCTTAAAACCGTGACTTAGTAATTAAATACACTGTAAAAAAATATTTTAGAACACGCAAGTCATAAATATATTATGTAAAAAGTAGTGACACATAAATATATTATCGCGATTCATAAATGGTAATCGACCTGATTCTTTTCCACATACTGAATCACTATCGCCACGATTCTTCATATAATATATACTACAATCATGATTTATAACATATTTCATTCGTTGTTTACCAAATACATTTTTATTGTTATATTTAGCACAATAAACCGATTTGAATTTCCGCTTTTGTATTTTTATTCAAATGAAGTGAGTCAGTTGACACTGCTGTTTAAAAATTAAATAATTAAATCTCCTATATCCAGGATATGAACTTTTGTTAGTATAAGTACAGGAAATAGGAAAAGTATTTATTTCTACAAATAAATATAAATGAACTCTTTTTTGTTTATATTCGACACTAGATAATGATGAAAGCTGAATCAAAGCATTTGTAATTAAGAGGGAAATATTGTCGACTATTTATTCTATGTCTTCTGTGCGAAAGATTTGCTCATTTTGACACTTTTGACCTATAACCAACGTTGATAGTCAATGTGGCAACCTACAACCATGTAGACGCATATATGCGTCTATATTCTTTGCTACAATTAAAGTTTACGTGGTATTTACGCTGATTCTAGCTAACTAATAGACGATTATCCCATGGCACTCGTTTATACAGTTATCTAACAATGCTTTTGCTGCTTTTGATAAATTTGGTGATAACAATATATAATCAACAAAATATGCAAAAGATTAAACGTCATTTTTTACTTGTCAACAATATATAAACAATGTAAGATCGCTATTAGATTTTAAATACTAAAGGTGAAGACCGGTAAATTATATGAAAAAGTGACACAATTTTACTAAAAAAGCACAGAAAATCCTTTAAAATGGGAGTGTGTAAAGCTTTTTTGGTAAATTATTGCAAAAATGCTTCAAAAATCGATTTTTTGAAAATCATTAATAACTTTGGCTATAGACAAACACATAAAAAAGAAAGGAGTCACACCATCTTTTAGAACAAGCAACAACTTAGACAAATATATTAACAAATACAACAAATATATTAAGATCCAAAAGAAAAAGGACTTACACAGTGGTGTATACAAACTTAAATGTGGCGACTGCCCAAAAACTTACATCGGTCAAACTGGTAGAACTTTTAACAAACGTATAGCAGAACATAAAAGGGCTTTCAATAATAGAAAAACAGATTCTAGGTAAGCAATTCACCTTCTATACCATAATCACTCTTTTAATGACGAATTTCAAATTCTTCACATTCAAAATAATGGCCTTATATATTTATTGGAATCTATGGAAATTAACAAATTAAAAAATACAGACATTATTCTTAATGACCTAAATACTTGAGACAAACAGTTCTCCTCTGCTCAACTTATTCAGTTACAGACTATAAAGTGTACATGCATACCAAAAATAGATCAACCTGATCTATTTTTGTGTAGACAAAGTAGGTTTAGGTGTTCACAAAGAAACTACACTGGAGGTTTGATCTAGCCGTAACCCGTAATAAGGTAAGGAGAAGGGTCGATCTACTCAACGTTCTATGTGATAGATTTGGACGGACACATTCACGTACACTCATACACACACAAAACGTACATCAGGCCCGTGATTGAACATAGGGCTAATATATATGCCATGTTCAGTCGCGACCTTACACAACAACTGCTGGGGTTGGAAAGGAAAATCCTTCGTAAAGTAAACTACAGACAACACGATTACCCTTCCGCCCTCTTGTGTTACGTTTTCATATTGTGTTCTTCTAATGTCACCCCTAAAGTTTGGTTTGTATCCAACAGTTTTGTAAATATTAATTTTCTTATTCTTATTGCAATTTAAATGCAGAAAATGTAACCAACGATCTTTAATTCAATGCTGCCTGCTGTAAATTGTCATTAAAAATAAAATAAAAAAAAACAGAAATCTTTTGTGTCTTATTCGTAGGTGAAAAGTCAACTTAATATGTGGTATACTCTTTGAGATAGTTCATGTTTTAGAATTTTTATGTGTAACATGTAACTCTGAAATGACATAACTAAGACTTCACATATGTATATTGTATAAACGAGAATATGCATTTAAAAATTTAATCTGACATCTAAAAATGTAATATCAGAGAGGGTACTTTACTTACTGCAACAAAGTAATATTATGGCCTTGCCTACACGGAACATCTTGTAGAGTTGACTTAAAGAACTTCAGTTGATTTTTTTCTGTTTGATCAGTTATAAACAACGTTATAAAAACCACTCAGCTCACAGTTGTATGATAGCCTTGCACCCTTTCGTCGCACGAGTTCACAAAAGACAATTCGATTTTAGAGACTTTCGTAATTGAAACTTGCAATTATCGATAACCTCATTTTTCGTCTGCGTTGGCTCAGAACGTAATCAATGATGAGTTCGCTGTCCATGTTGAAGAAACAAGGACACATGAAGAGAAATTTTGACGAATTTGACGAATTTTTGTATTTTGATGCTTCCCTCTATGGCCGTGGTTATATCCAATAAAAATACTCTTTCCTGAAAAATTTCTTTTGTGGGACACGATGCTTTTATTTGCAATTTCTTCAATTAAGAAATTAAACGTAAAAATCAATATAATATACGATTTTGGAACAGGCCTTGCAAAATACTTTGTCTCCACTTAGCTTTAACACGGGAAAACACTTAATCCAAGCACTTGGTAGACATATTTAAATTTAATATATACCAACCACTTTAAAAACACAATACATTTACTTCAATTTTTTGCGGGAAACTGACAAAATAATTAAACCCTTAAATGTAGGTAAGTACCCACAACTTGCTACGCTAATAAATTAATATTTTTCTTGGAAAAACAAATAAATTATTAAATTGAAATAGTAATGGGAAAGTCTAGATAAATAATGAGCTCATTCATATCCAAGTTATAAAATTTCAACTAAGAGAGAGAGGAAAATTTTAAACTTTTATATAATTTGTTTTTAAAATATACAAAATAAATCGTATTTAGCTTAAATGCAATGCAATGCAAATACAATGATAAGCAAAAATATACAATATACGCATTTATATGCACTTTGCATATATTCCACTCTCTATTCATCGCTAATCACCACTCCATTTAGGAATCGCATGTCATTTAAGACGTATCAAGAGATAGATGTACGACGTCGCAACGTAAGCTTAAAAGTAATTACTACTTCAATGGGAATAAGCCACAATTAAAGGTTAAAGTACGTTTATCGTCAATAAACGTACTGAACTGAGTTTATTAGTCTAATTTATTAACTTTATTTATTATAAAAATGTTCTAACACTTAGTTTATTAAAGTCTTTATTTGTACAATATTATATTAATTTATTTCACACTATAATTATATAATTTATTTATATTTATTACAATACGCGCGTTACATTTTAAAACTCGACGCGATATTATTTTTCAGACTAACTTTAAAATTAAAAGGTCCTCTATTTATATAAAATATCCGTTATTCTGGAATCCCCTCGGCGACCTGTGTTGACCTTTCTCGAACAGAAGGGGGCGTCAGACAGGTCAGACTACAACTCGTCGGCAAGACCGTTTTGTAGTTCTGACGACAAGAAGAAACCCAACATTCACGGCTTCCAGAATTAACAGTATCTTCAGGCATGCTATTGGACGAGCGATTTCCAGTCAAACTGTCAAAAGACGGTTACATGCATCCAATTTAAGGGCTAGACGGCGAAGAGAAATGAGATAACCTCATTTTTCGTCTGCGTTGGCTCAGAACGTAATCAATGATGAGTTCGCTGTCCATGTTGAAGAAACAAGGACACACGAAGAGAAATTTTTATTATTTTCGTATAGTTGTAGGTAGGTGTCAATAGAATTTAATGAAATCTATAAATACCAGCCTTGCAATTAAAATTCCCAAATACCAACCCTTGCATTTAATACATCCGGATTTGGATTAATATTTCAGATTAGCAAATCTTAGTGGTTTGCAAGTATTTTATGGTTTTTATCTGCCACAGGATGCAGGTAGACCAGTGATTAGTTAGCAAATATCTGCAGATCTATTTTAAAATCGTGGCTTTATTGTGGTGGTAAGTTTGTATTATCTACGATTGCATTTATGCTAATTAGTGATGAGTTTACGAGTACTCGTTGCGATTACCACCTTATCGTTTCGAATTTAACCACATTGAACTAATCTGGGCTCAAACGATTTATATGTCGCTGGAAACAATACTACATTTAATTTTGAAGCTATTCATCAACTACTAAATGACTAAATATCAAAAATGTTTAGATGGTTTCTCACTTGACAATGCCATGTGTGCAAACCTGTTATCAAGATTAGACGGCTTTTGACTATGCTGTTGTTCATTATTGTAGAAATGTATGTTTCCAGTAGAATTTAGAATTAGCTCATTCATTACCTACTTCCTTTCCATTTTGATGAACTGTTTTTGCAGTATCACAAAAATATTGAGGCCACATTGGTACTTCTAACATTTTTGCTATTATAGGTTATTGGCCACTTCCTTGGATATGTATATTCCATGTATATGTCGGTTAATAAAATAAAAATAAAAATGTGCCAGCCTGATTTTTGTCCAAAATCTGATTTTCAATAAACTGCAAATCTATTTCACTTGATTCCGCCTCGTACATAGTCCACTTTAGTGAATGTCAACGTATCAAAACATTATTTCTGAGCGGATAAAAGTCGAATCTAGAATGTGTCGAACACGGCCATGTGGGTGTAGTGGTTGGTAGAACGATAATATCTATCACACCGGCCGGTACTACAACTACATTTATCCCACGTGGAATGTAATATCAGAGAAAGTTGAATGAGTTTACTTTCCTGACTGATTTATCGATACGAATCCATAAAGACAATTTCAATGCGGGGGTTGATATTGGTATCTGCATTCCACGCGAAGTCCGTTAAGAATTTTTATACGTTTTTTAAAACTGTAACCTTAAATGAACATATTTAAACAAGGCAATTGCGTATCGAAAAAACAATTGGATATGCTAATATAATCGTACAATTATTCTCCTTCTTTTAGTTCTGTTCTGTACTCTTTTTATATGTTATCACCTTCGTATATGATAGCAGTTAATGAAAGGATTACCAGAAAACTTAAAAATATAGGAAATAAATTTAACATTTCAACAACATTCAAAACAACAAACACATTAAGATCTATTTTATCTAAAACTTAACCTAACAACGAACAAGAAAGAACAATGAATTGTATTTATTTATAAAACTAGCGGCAAAAAGATTTAAAATATGGCAGTATATTTCTTTAATTCTCCTGAACAGAACCGTCACCATGATGATAGGGCGGTGTGTGAGGGTCAGCTCGGTTGACCTAAGTATCTTCGCTTCCAGAACTTTAACCACCCTTTTGGACCCACTAAAAACCCAGACTGGGATATTTGCCAGAGGGCTTCAAACTAAGAAGGGAACTTAAGGTTCAAACCTGATTGAAAAATAATATAAAGGGATAGTGGGGACCTAAAGGCGACAATTATTTATAAAGTGGGTGCTTCAATTACAAAACATAGAGATAATTAATTATTTATTATTATTATTATAGGGTTAATAAAGGATGTAATAAAGAATAATGAAATAAGACGTATATAAGTATTTTCAGTAATCGCTTTATTGTAAATTAAGTGAATCATAATTATTAACAAAAACCTGTTTATTTTTTTTTGTAGTGCTTTATGATATACAATGGTTTTTGTTTGATTACCTGGTGAATATACAAACAAATCTGATGGTTTTCCAACACGGCAACAGGCAACAAGTCGCCCAAGGATCGCAACTCAGCAATACTGACAATATCATTTTAAAGTCGTCTTCTCTAAAATGTATATGTGTCTGAATTATCAATATAAATGAGTCAGATAAAATTAAATTAGAAGAATTTTTCACCAAGTAATAAAAAACAAAATCTGTTTAATTTATTAATGTTTGTATTTTGAGAACGATTTCCGAATTGGAAATAAAAACGTCAGTAAACTTATTTTAAACTTCCATTGTGGCTTATTCCCATTAAAATAGTAATTCCTTTAAGATACCACAAGAAAATAGATTGAGAGCAATATTACTAAACAACAGAGAACAACACATAGTAAAAGAATTAAAAGACCACAAAATAGGCATATGCGCAATATAAAAAAAGAAAGGCAAAGGATAGAAATTGCTAGGGGAACACCTCCTAGTGTATAGCAAAATTCGTAAGAAGAACAGAACAAAAGAAAAGGTGGCAGCGACGTTATACCAAGTATAAAATAAAAATTTAAAGATATACGTAATGAAAATGGAGAACTTCTGATAAATATCTGCGTATAAAACGAATATAGAATACATATATACATATATATATATATATATATATATATATATATATATATATATATATATATATATATACATATTGTTATGATGTGTTTTTTTGTTTGAATGATGAGCAATGAGTATTTTTAATAATATAGGGTTTTTATCGCGGTTCTCAAAGAATTAGCTTGTAAGTACTTTTTTAAATTATCTTTATTATAACTATTATGAAACACACATATATATCTAACCTAGTCAATGTAAATTTAAAATAAACTATCTTTAAACTGATATTGTTATAAAACTAATTAAATTCTATAGACAATCTAAAATTTAAACAAACTATCTTCAAAATTGAAATTGTTATGACACTAACTAAATTATATTAACAAAATTTTGTACCTTTCTTTCACTGAATGCCTAAATGAACTGTTTTCCACTAAGTATATAGATTCTAATCACCACTGAATGTCTTCGTACTTCAGTTATCCTTGTTTTTTTTGTGAAATTACTTTTTCCAATTATCAGCTTCTACCAATTTAAGATATAGTTTTCTTCACCAGCATTTATACACCACCAACCAAACCAGCAAACAGCATTTATATTTATTCTTCTTTTCAATATACCAATATCCAATTATTATAAGTTGATTTATACTAATCTCCAGCCACAATATAATTTAATTTCTTCCAATATACTTTTATAATCTTCAATAATTATTTGTGTATAATTATAAATGTGCATTAATTATATGCATAATTTTTAATCTTCATTTAACTCACTATATTAAACAATTTGACTATTTGTACCTGATTCTCTGACTCCAAATAATCTTTCATATTTCTTACTAAACTTTTCTGACTGACTTCTTGAAAATTCTGAACAATTTACTTCACTAAATGTGTCTAATAACTTTCATAATAAACTGGCCTGACTTCTGACTAAAAACTTCCAAAAAACTGCCCTCTGATTAAAAACTGCCATCTTGAATCCAAATCACGGGTATTTATATGTTTTTGGATTTCTAGAACCATCTCGTAAGATATCATGTTCCAATTTGTTCTATCAAATACTTGTCTGAATTTTCTGGAACAAACCATTTCGCAAACATGGCCATCTCCGGAGATCCAGAGAATTCCATTCTTTTCTATTAATAATTTTGTTTACATTTAGGCTTTTCAGATCAGAATATATAATTAAATTAGTAACTAACACTCTAATTTAATAAAATACACATTTCAAACAATATATTATATAACCCCACTTTATATTCCCTTATGATTAATTTCTATCTGTCAAATTACTCCGAGAGTATTTTTGGTTGCCTATGCACATGGCTCACTTATATATATTTACAATATTAAAATACAACTTTTTACAATTATTATATGCTAATTTATTAAAAATACCCTCACATAAATATATTTTTATTAAATTCTCTAGTATATAACTTATTTAAAACAACCAAATATCTAATATTATGTAGTATATAACTTATAAATTATTTTCTATAAACCCTAATTGTCACAATATATACATATATATATATATATATATATATATATATATATATATATACATATATATATATATATATATATATATATATATATATATATATATATATATATATATATATATATATATATATATATATATATATATATATATACAAACAACACAGTTTATTAGGGCTGCAGTCAGTAGGTTTGGTCGGGATGTTATAGAAACACTCTTTTGACTTTTGGTCGAGCTTTCGGAATTCTTTTTTTTTATTCCTTCTTCAAGACACTGTAATTAGAAGAAAGTGTAAATATTTACAACATATCTCAAATTGTCATTTCAACTTACTAGTCGTTGAGATTATTTGTGTAAAGCTACGACACTCAACATTAAAAACACACATATAAAATATAACATGTAAAATAATGGACAAAATACATTTTAAAATTTAGTTGGAAAGTTAAAATTTTGTTAGTGACATCTTTTAATGGTGTGTTTTGACTGATCCATAGAGAACAGAAAAAAAAACAAAAATAGTGTGATTAAAAGGTAATTAGGATATCGGAGAATCATCTCGTAATTTTCACAATAGAGTAATATCACATCGCAGCGACATAAAAACCAAAAAGATAAATGCATGTGAGCTCACAGAACATGCATTAACTTTAAAACATGAATTTAATTTCGAAGATTCTTGTATTTTGGCAAAGGAAAAAAACCATTCAAAACGTGTTTTCTTGGAAATGTGTTTCATAAAATCCAATACGTCTTGTATAAATAAAAAGTCAGACATAGATAAATTGAGCAACATTTATTGTTACTTACTGACAAAACATCAAAAATAAAATAAAGATTTACTTTTACATATACACACCATAATACACCTGCATACAAAACATGTTGCATACTATCAAGACAGGTTTAATATACTACTTCCATTCAAGAACTCCTAATTACCTTTTAATCACACTATTTTTGTTTTTTTTTCTGTTCTCTATGGATCAGTCAAAACACACCATTAAAAGGTGTCACTAACAAAATTTTAACTTTCCAACTAAATTTTAAAATGTACCTATTTTGTCCATTATTTTACATGTTATATTTTATATGTGTGTTTTTAATGTTGAGTGTCGTAGCTTTACACAAATAATCTCAACGACTAGTAAGTTGTAATGACAATTTGAGATATGTTGTAAATATTTACACTTTCTTCTAATTACAGTGTCTTGAAGAAGGAATAAAAGAATTCCGAAAGCTCGACTAAAAGTCAAAAGAGTGTTTCTATAACATCCCGGCCAAACCTACTGACTGCAGCCCTAATAAACTGTGTTGTTTGTTTATATCGACAGTCAATAATATCCAGTATTTCTTATATATATATATATATATATATATATATATATATATATATATAATTTTTTTTATTATAGCTTAAGTAAAATTTTTTTTATTATAGCTTAAGTAAAATTATGCTCTTACGACATAAACAAAGTTATTCCATCGGTTCTTCAAAACAATTTTAAAAATAACTATAATTTGAATATCCATCACCTACCTCCCAACATCAATCTTTGTTGACCGTATCTAAACAATATTAAATTAAAAATGAGTTGTTCAAATCAAAGATAATTATGACCCACATCCGCCCTTAAATAGAACATACCACGCTGTTTCAAATTATCTGTACATGCAGGCGGGCTAGAGGTCAAATCGACTAAAATTGTGTGTTCTATCATGACCTAAGTAACCTAAAACTGTGTTTCTCGATAACGGCTTATTTGAGACGAGAAGAGATGAAAAAGAAGGGATAACCGTAACAATAAGGACTACAATAAGCGGCAAAAGAATCATAGCGAACCAATAAAGATAAGTGATTAAGTAGAGTATAAGTGATTTATTTATTTGTTTATCAACAGCCCCAGCCGACTTTTAGATACAATTGTGCTGCCACTAGTTACAAATAGTTCAAAGCCTAAATAAATATCATAGATATAAAATAAAATCTAAAATTTATCTTACAACTCACAATATTATAGAACTCAGACTACATAGTTTCAACACTCGGATAAACTTCCTGAAAGTTATCTTAAAAAATTACAACAAGATTATCTTTATGAAAATTTGCAATACGTGGTACCCTAGGCATGTATGAATTAAAACCAACATTGTCAGCCTAAAGGGCCGATAAAAGATGATATCGCACCCTTATTATAAAGTGGCATAAATAAAAAAATATGATTTTGCAGAAAACGCAAAAAACATTTCTATAATTACGGTTACTGTGTTATATCATTGTGGCGGTAGAACCTATAATACTTCTAAGACAATACTTTTCACCGAAATACTCCAGTCGCCAGAGACGAAAATACCACTGAACTTCTTAAAATCATACAAACAAGATGAATTTTGCCGAAAATGTCAATTTTAGAACACTAAAAAAGATGCAAAAGATGGTTTTAGAGGAAAGCCCTCGGGCATTCCTCTAAAACCGTCCACGTAGAAGGGAGAAAAATGGGAAAAATCGATTTACAAAGAATCTCTACGCCATAGAAAAAAATGTTTCAAATAAAAAATGTAGCTAAGATAATTTTAAACAAAAACGTTTATTAGCAATTTTTGTGTATAATAAATCTTTCGTTCAGAAACAACGATTGAAGCGATCGGTGATTTTAAATGTCAGTTACGCGCGCGAAATCAATGCTCAATAAAATTTGTATCAGCTCGACAGTAAAAATTCAATATCTTTTGATCCGAGTATCCTATCGGCAAAAATCCAGATGTACTTTAAAGATAAATAGTGCCGCTTTTGTATGCAATTTTGCAAGTGAACTCGGTTTTTATAAAGTTGTTAGATAAATAAATGTGATACGATTTTTGCCGTTTTTTATGATTCTCATGTGAGGCTTTTGAAATATGCTTAAAAAAAGCTGAATTTAAACTTTCACATTATAAACGGTCTTCTTGGGGGCATTTTCCGTGACGTGCGATCATTTGTAATGTAAAAGTTTAAATTCTGCGTTTTCAGTCACATTTCAAATGCCTCAAATTTGTTGTCAAAAATCAAAATCGAATTTTCATGTTATAGGTTTTAAAGACTGGTCTCCAACAAGGGAAATTCCATTACGACCGGTCAATAAAAGTAATAAATTTTATTAACCTCAGGAGAATCGTAAAAAATGGCAAAAATCGCGCAACGTTTATTTATTGAACAGCTTTATAGAAACTGACTTCATTTGCGGCAAAATACAAAAATTGCATACGAAAGCTACACTCTTCATTTTTAAAACGGATTTTGGTTTTTGTCGATAGGACACTCTGGTTAGAAGATATCGATTTTTTACCGTAGAGTTGATACCAATTTTATTTAACATTGATTGACATTTAAAATCGTCGGTCGCTTCAAGCGTTGTTTCTGAGAAAACGGTTCATTCTACGCAAAAAGTGCTAATAAACATTTTTGTTCAAATTTATCTCAACATTTTTTATTTGAAACATTTTTTTCTACGGCGTGCGTATTATTGGTAAATCGATTTTTTGCGTTTTTACCCCCTACGAGGTGGGTTTTAGGGGGAAGCCCGGGTATAAAAGTGGTAAACTTTTTTGCATCTTTTTGGGGTCCCAAAATTGATATTCTTAGCAAGTTCAGCTTGTTCGTATGATTTTAGGGGTCATCTCTGACGACTGGACTAAAAGGAACCTTGTTGTTTTCAGTGTAATCTGTGCAAATTTCAATTCAAATGTGTCAATTTATGATTGAAAATAAATCTACAACATAATAGTCCAGAGTATAACGGTAAAAATAGTATAAAATCTCTGAATTTTTTTATATGCATCCATTGGCTTGAAAGTTATTCTTGACTGAAAGTTCACAAATTATGTGTCAAAAAAGCATGCTATAAACGGTTTTTCGCGAATAACTCCAAAAATTTAAATTTCATCATAAAAACTGTTTGGATATAAAATAAAGTTTATAAAACAAAAAAAAATTATAGTAGAATAAAACCTATTGGAAAAGGAAGAGAATATGCTAAAAATGGAAGAAAAAATAAATTCCACTCCATCCGAGGTCGGGAAGTGGGAGGGGGTGAGTTTTTAAGGGTAAAAATCTGTTTATCGCGATTTTCGGCGAAACTACAAGTGCTATGGAAAAAAGTTAAATGGTAAAGTTGTAGGTAACAAAAAGATCTACAACTTTTGTGTTTACACTTTTTTCACATAACCTCAAAATTTTTGGGGGAAATTCAAAAAACTAAGTTTTTTGTTTTTTATTATCTTTTACAAAAAAAAAAAATTTTACGAAATTTGGTGAAAACTTGCCTTAGTATGTACCAAACACACTGTAATTTTTTAGAATTAAAAAATTTATTTTTTTATCTGATATTGATTTAATATCAAAAAAGCACCCTAATTTTCAATCGAAAATTCACGCGTCAAAATATCAGCTTTTTTAAATAAGTCGGTGGGCTTATTGTTTGTTGAAATCTCTACTTTCCAATAGTTGAAAAAATATATACATTACTATGGCAAATGTTTTCAAAAAACGCAAAAAACAAAGAAACTCAAATCGAAAAAATTGTTTTTTCATCATTATGTACAATTTTGAAATATTTCTTATAATTATTAATACTGTAATTAGTCATGTAGTTTAAGATTTCATGATACATTGATAAACAAAAAAATTATAAATCCACAAAACATTAAGATTGCAAAAAGACATGTGAAAATAGCTGTTAAAAATATTCAAGATAGAATTTAAAGGGAATTTCATCAAAAAAATGTGACTGCTATACGATTTTTTTTTACAATTAAAAAGCTGGTCTATTAATGTTTAATTACATTTTTGTCATGGGCAATCTGACAATATATATATTTATGATGTATATATTTATCATAATATTTTATAGGGCATTAATTTTTGCCTCTTTGATGGCATTCCTTCGTCGCCTTCTGATGCTAGAAGATTTTTGAAATCTTCAAGACCATCACCGTCTTCATCTCCAATATTGTTTCCTGTCTGCGTTGCTTCCTTATCCACCATTTCATCAGAATCATTATCATTAATTTCTTCGTAGGCTTTTTCCTTCACATTAGAGCATTTTTCTGAGCCGTGACAACTTGAACATAAATTTGTGCATTTCAAACCATGTTTTCGGCAACCACATTTAAATTGTTACATCCAGTTTCACAGCTGCAGCAAATAGTTTTGAGCAGTATTTCCGGGATCAATTCCTTTTCTGTAAATTTGGGATAATGCCTCGTTGATTTTGTTTCCAGCCCCAATCTGTTGCTGCCAGTTCGTTGCTCAGCCATGTTTGAAGCTGATAATATGCCCTGTAACAATGTTGTTCTGCTGCACCTTCTGTGGGTAGGAGATTTGCCAATAGAAAGATGATTTGATTTTTGCCAATTGATATTTTTGAAATCATAATTGATTCAGCGTTAGCTTATCATTTTTGCACTTATAAATAGATTTGATTAATTGTTATCCATTTTTTGGGATATCTTATTTATTTGCATCTTTGTCATAAAAAATGTTAGCCAAACTTGACAAATTTTTTGCGTCTAATAATGAATTTACGATAGTTTTCTTTCCTTTCCCGGCAAATCCAGATGTTGTATCGCAACCTGAAAAACAATGCAGAAATAGGAATAAATAAGTATGTACGCATTTAATTAAAAGAAAATTCTACAACTTTCTTATAATATTGTAGATGTCTTACCAAATATAAACATTATTAACTTAATTGGTTGTTAATTATAGTAGAATATTTCAATTTATAATTTTTTTATTTGTCAATGTACCATGAAATCTTACGCAACATGAGTAATTACATTGTTAATTTTAATAAATATCTCAAAATTGTAGATTGTACAATTGCCTTTGATATGTTTAACCGAAGACCACATATTTGACTTTCGTTTTCAACCAATCGTATAACATAAATTATTAACTCTTTTGACTATTTACAAAAAGGGCTGTGTCGTCTGTAAAACGTAGGTTGTTTATTTTTCGGCCATTTATTGAGATGCCCTTTTCCCATCCGCCAAGCGCTCTTCTCTTAATACGCTCTCCATAAATATTAAATAATTGTGGAGATTATTACTATTTTAATGGGAATAAGCCACAATCTAAGATTAAAATAAGTTTATTGACGTTTCAATTTCCACTTCGGAAATCGTTCTCAAAATACAGACATTAGTAAATTAAACAAATTTTGTTTTTTTGTTACTTGGCGAAAAATTCTTCTAATAATTTAATTTTATCTGACTCATTTATGTTGACAATTTACACCCCTATATTATACATTTTAAAGTAGACGACTTTAAAATGATATTGCCAATATTGCTGAGTTGCGTTCCTAAGACGACTTTATTGTTCTATCATTCTATTACATGAAACCAACGTTAACTTGAGAATATCCGTCAGAAAAAAATCGTAGCATGTGAATCGTCTTTAAAAAAACAACCACATTCCATGATGACCGTTAAATTTCTCTTGTTAGTGATTCCATAGTAAACCATGAGGAAAAACAAGGAAAAAACCTCATAATACTATCCCGATATGGTAAGTATTTGGTGTTTACATTTAGTTTCCTCTCAAAAAACCCCAAATTCTGATTTTATATGTATGTTATTTAAAAAACATAAATGATGTATCCTCGATATGTTACTAACTTATTAATAGTGGTATTTTCCTTTTGTTAAGTTCCTCTTTTAATATGGGTAATCAGTTCCTACAGCATTCTGCCGAGGAATTTGCGACACATTTAGCATAATTAGAGCCGCTTCTTTGATTTTTCTCTTTACCATCTGTTTCTTTTAGGACTATACTTGAATCGTTCCATTGAACACTTTGTTCATTTTCCCATGCGTGTTTAATAATAGTAATTACTTTAAGATGCCACAAGAAAATAGCTTCAGAACAAAACTTGTGAAGACAGTATACATCCTTGTCTGACACCTTGTTCTGGATGGAATTCGTTTGAGAGTGTGTCAAGCACTTTAACTGTTCTAGTAGTGTGTTCGTATAGTCACTTATAAGCGAAATTAAGTGTTGTGGTACGCCTACTTCTTTTAGTATCTGCCTTGCCATTTGACCCTGTCGAACGCTTTGATTTTCCTTAGATTTTTCTATTATTTGTCTTATTTTAGATGTTCTCGAGTAACTCTACCTTTGGTAAATCCAGTTTACTCTTGGGGTATTTCTCTTTGTAGGAAAGTTTTCAGTGTCTCATTGATTATTTGTAGCAAATACATATAAGATGTAATAAATCAAGATTGCCATGTAAATTAATCTGTCAATTGCACTGTTTTATTAAGGCAAAAGTGACAGCGCCTCAATCGTACGATTAATTGTTAATTGCTTCAAATTGTAAAGAAATAGTGCTTCAAATTTTAAAAATAGTCTGTATTTACTTTAAAATTTTACTAAAACAAGATTATTAAACGCAAAGATAGTCATGGAGCGTCATCATTTAACACATATTCAAATGGTAAGTGCTGTGAATATGGTTGAGGCTGGTCTTTCACAAGCTGATGTTGCACGATATTTTAACGTTTCTTGGAGCCTGATTTCGCGATTGTGTCGTCGCGTCGATATGAACAACTTGGTAATGCTGTTGAAAGATATGGGTGTTTTCAACGTGAAACTACTCCTCGAAAGGATTGGTATGTGGTAGGATTAGCTCAATACCCACAACATTACTGTATGTGACCAAACTTTGAGGAATAGATTACGTGAAACTGACCTAAACGCCAGACGTCCATTGAGGGTTCCCATGTTACCCTATGGAAATCGTGGACTCAGATTAAGGTGGGCACGAGAAGATGTGCAGTGAGGCTTACACGTATGGATATCTGTATTATTCACAGATGAAGCTAGATTTTGGCTCTCCCCTGATTAAAGAAGAGTGAGAGTTTGGAGAGGACCTTATCGACAAGAGAGACTCAGGCACATAGAGGATGTTCGTCCATATAGTGGTCTATAATTTATGATTCAAAGGCACTTTGAATCAATCTCAATATATTGATAGTATCTTAGAACCTATCGTCCTTCCGTTTGTCACTGCTGCAGGTCTTACTGCAGCAACAGTAAGAGATTCGTTTCATAATGAGAATATTACACTTTTACCGTGGCCAGGACAATCGCCAAGTCTTAATCCCATCCAGCATGTATGGGATATGCTTCAGATACAGATTACTCCTCATCTGCACAATGTTTATACTAGAGAAGGTCTTCAAGATCTTCTTAAACAGGAATCTTCTCAAAACGAAATTGATAATTTAATTATAAGCATGCCAAGGAGGTTTCAAGATGTAATTAATGTTGCTGAAGGTAAAACAGATTATTAAACACATTTTTTGTTAGATTTTTATGGTTTATATTGACTTTTATGTTAACATTTTTATTAAATTTGTGCACTTAACTTTTCTTTGATTATTTTATCATAAATAAATCATAGTACTCTAAAATTAAGCCGAATTTATTGCTGACTTATCAAGTATTATAATGGTATGTCACTTTTTAAAATCCAATCAAAATTGATTTATACATATATGAGAAAAAAACTTTATGTTCCTTGATGTATTGATGAGTGCGATAGAAAAGTTAACGAAAGGTACATACATAATATAGATAACATTGTAATTATTTTGTTACGTTTTCTTAACATTCTTACACATACTGTTTAGTTTTTTTTTATTTATAAATAATCCGTTTTGTAGAAAACAGTCACAATTTCCTTGAAAATGTAGGTTTGTACCAAAAGTACTTTTACAAACAGTAATAGTACATCAAAAGGAGGCAGGTATCTGGGATTCTATGGTTAACTACATACTGTATTCCGTTGAAAACCATTGTTTGTTCAACAAATATTTATCCAGCATGTTTGCGTGGCCTTGGCACCTGTATTTCTCTAGCTGTTGTTTGAATAAGTAAATCCTAGTATCAATAATAACTTCTTTAACGACCTTTGCTTCGGGTTTTGTTCGCTCGTAATCACAAAAGAAAGTGAATTTTTATATTTATTTAGTACAGCTTAAGTCATTCCCAAACGGAACCATAAATGATTCCAAGAGAATTAGGAATATTTTTGTAGTTTGGTAAGGAATAAAAACAAAATCGATAGTCGTCAAAAATTCAAAACATTCTACCAAAATGTGAAACCGAAAATATTTTTTTTTATTAAAACTGAAATATAAGTATGGATATTACTTAAAAACTTCAAAGAAAAATAATAGATATTAGTATTATGAATAACAGACAGGAATGAACATGAATACAGTCGACAGGATAAGTCGACTGTATTCAATAATAATTAACAATTGCGACGCTTTAGTCATCCTCGTTAGACGTCTTTAATTTCTTGAGTTTTAAAAAATGGATTTAACGCCAATTTGAGTACGAAAAAAAAAACAAACAAAAAATAATGTGATGATAATAAAATTAAAAATATTGGTTTTCGGATATTTCTATTTCTTCGCATAACCGTCTAACAATTACTTTCTTCCATATTTTCATGGTGTGACTAAGTAGTTTTATGACACTGGAGTTTATGCATTGTAATATATCACCTTTGTTGTTGTAAATCATCATAATACCGGCTTTCCAACCCTGTCTAGCCTCCTGAAGAATTTCTCTCCAGTCATCTCTATCCGTCCCCTTCCTCCGCCAAGCACGTATTCGCATGTCTTCAACGATGTTGACAAGGAACCTTGTTCTGGGTGTTCCTCTTTTTCTCTGACCAATGGGTCTATCAAGAAGCGTTTTTCTAGCTGGGTAATTTTGTTCCATCCTCATTAGGTTCCATAGATTCGCCATAGTATTTATTTTTCGAAACATCCTAACATGTTTTCATTGCTTTTTGTTGAGTCCAGGACTCTGAACCATATGTTTTAATGAAGATGAAACAATTGAAAATAAGAAGGAAAATTTTAGGTTAAAATTTGAAATCATAGATAATAATGAAGAACGAGAGTATGATGCCATGTATGATTTTCAAGAATGTGACAATGAAAAGAGTTTAAACCCTATTCATTTTACAAATTCCCAATCGTCAATAGAACCACGTGTAAGCCAAACAGGGTCGTACTGATGTACAACCTATGTATCATATGATTTTTAAAAATATTTACTTTTGAAACTGTTAGTGTAAGAATTTCTTGAAATTTAATCATTATATCACAATTAAACTAAACTCTAAAAATAACACGACCAGTAAATAACTTAACAATAACTATAACATAAATATAACACAATATACATATTAACTTAAAAATCAACACGATACAATTAGAATTTAAAATGATCACAAGTTGGGATCTGTAACATGAGAATCTGTCTCGCTTACGGTAATAAATTATATTTTATAGCCTCTTGACGAATGAGACGGCGAATATCAACACGTGCTCATGTTTACTGATGGGAATTTGGTAAACGAATAAACTTTAGAAATGTCACAAGGTAGTAGTTCTCAAGCAACAGATCATGATGATGAGAATTTTTATTGCAATCTGTTCTATGATGCCGATAGTAATATAAAATACGCAACAGAAATACACTGTCTAAGCCTGACTATTATGGTGTAGCAAACTACTGTAAAATATTTGAACCTAAAACTTATGAAGGTGCAATAAATTGTGAGGATTCTAGCAAGTGGCAACAAGCAATGGAGGAAGAAAGTTAGTGTTAAGTTTAGTAACACATGAGACTAAAATTGCCCAATGGTGCAAAAGTGAGAGACAATAAGTGGGTTTATCGTGTTAAGATGGTAATCCTGTTCGCTATAAAGCATGTCTGGTTGCACGCAGTTTTATGCAAGAACGTGGAATAGACTATGAAGACACTTTCGCGCAGGTTGTGCGGTATGACTTGTTATCGTATATTATATACAGACTGCATTTTTGTATGGTGACTTGCCAGAGTGTGTGTATATGAAGCAGCCAACTGGTTTACAAAGCAAGAAGTCACAGAACTTGGTGTGTAAATTGAATAAAAGCTTATATGGACTTAAGCAATCACCAAGATGCTGAAACCAGAAGTTTGTATATTTTCTTAATAAATTTGACTTTAGAAAATTCAAAAGTGATCAATGTGTTTTTGTTGGTAATTTTGCAAATTCTGAAACGTATTTAGCAATTTATGTTGCTGATGGACTTGTCATGTCAAAACCAGAAAGTGCAATTAATGAACTTATAGAAACTTTAAAGCAAATGTTTAAAATAACTGTGAGTTTAAATAATAAATTACATTTAATTAATTAATGCTTCCCATTGCTATGAGCAATGGGAAGGCCACTAAGCCCGGTTGTAGCCAACCTTTTCATGGACCATCTAGAGAAGAGCGTAATAGACTCAGCATACAAGCCAAGGGTATGGTTTAGATACGTCGGTGACACTCCGGGTCACGGAGTAAAAAAACAGTAAAATGATTTCGGAGGAGTAGGGCAACTATCTTTGGGACACTAATATGGCAATTAAAAAATTAAGGGCTGTATGTATTTCTTAATGTCACATCATAAATAACTAAAAATAAAAAATTTTCTCCAAAAAATAAATTATATTTGGGATGGATCAAGCTTACCCCTTAGGAGTATGAAAAATACGATTACGACCGATTTTCAGACCTACCGAATATACACATATACACACGAAGAAGCCGCGGGCTTATACAAACCTAGAAGAGGTGTTTGGCAGATAACCAAGGCAAACCACTGTTAACTGTGGAAGAAAAACTAGACACTTGGAAGAATTATGTGGAAGTAACTTTTGAAGATGAAAGGCAGAATACCATTAAAGACACTGAGTGCCAAACAGGACCCCCGATTACCATTGAAGAAGTCACGTCAACTATTAAAAGAACTAAAGATGGTAAATCGGTAGGGCCTGACGAGTTTTGTGGAGAATTCCTAAAACTTATGTATGAACAGGGAATAAAATGGATAACAACTGTATTCAACAACATATACGTAACTGTTAAATACCCCAAAGCTGGTTAAAGTCGACCTTCGTGACCATACCGAAAAAAGTAAATGCCAAGACATGCGAAGACTACAGAACAATTAGCCTAATGAGCCACTTACTTAAAACGTTCTTGAAAGTGATACACGGCAGAATATATAAAAAATGCGAAGAACAAGTATCATGGACGCAGTTTGGATTCCGCGATTCCTTAGGCACCCGAGAGGCTCTATTCGCTGTCCAAGTGCTTATGCAAAGATGCAGGGATGTTAACTGTGATGTGTATACTTGTTTTATCGACTACAAAAAGGCATTTGATAGAGTAAAGCATGATAAACTTATAAACATCTTGAAAAAAGTGGGGTTAGATGATAGGGACTTAAGAATCATCTATAATTTATATTACAACCAAACAGCCAATATTAAAGTGGATGACCAATTGACAGAGGCAGTCTCCATAGATAGAGGAGTGAGGCAAGGATGAATTCTGTCCCCGGTGTTATTTAATATATACTCTGAATATATCTTCGAGCAAGCGCTAGGCGAACTACAAGAAGGCGTATTAGTCAACGGAACACGTCTAAACAACATTAGATATTGTTACGTAAAAATATGAGTCATATTAAAAACCTGTAAACATGTTTATTACTAATATCCTTATTTATTCGAGTATTTTCTAGGTCATGAATACCTGACACACGATGTTATAAAAACAAAGTTCGAGGCGAGTCGATGGGAAATCCAGTTTGCCCTTACCGTTTTCGCCGCCCAGTCTAGTCGAGAGGATTGTCGACTTTTCGAGATAACGGCAGTTTTTGTATATAAACGAAACATTTTATATGGAGGAACAGTTAATGAAGAAGATTCGCGACCGCGATTTAAATGTTACGTTCGTCTATATAAATTATGTATTATTAGTTAAATAAATTGTTATAAATTATTTGTACTTTTTAATAAATTAAAATAAGAACATTAAATTAGAATTAACTCACAACAATATGCCGACTTGCCATGTACAAGAAAACAAAGTACATGGTAATCAGTAAGCGCGAAATATTAAATACACAGCTTTTGGTTAACCAACATCCAATTGACAGAGTGGACAGCTGCACATACCTTGGTACCAACATTAACAGCCAATGGGATCACTCCAGTGAAATAAAACAACGCATATGAAAAGCGAGATCGGGGTTCATAATGATGAAGTCTCATTTCAGAAGTCACGATTTACCACTTGCTACCAAAATCTCATTAGATACAAAATACAGAGCATTAGATGCTCTGTATTTTCTACGTTAATATACGGAGTAGAGGCCTGGACACTTTCCGAAGCTTCTTTAAGAAAACTCGAGGCATTCGAGATGTGGTGTTACAGACGTATTTTAAGAATTTCATGGGTGGATCGTGGCGAGATTATTAACACCATCAAAGAGCGCAAACTAGAATATCTTGGCCATGTTATGAGGAATGAACAGAGATACGTCTTGTTGCAACTCACTCTTCAGGGCAAGGTATTTGGAAAGAGAGGACCAGGGAGAAGAAGAATATCTTGGCTTCAAAACCTGAGAAAGTGGTTCAATACATCGACAACCGGACTATTCAGAATAGCAGCAAGCAAAGTTAGGATAGCCATGTTGATCGCCAACATCCGGAACGGATAGGCATCGTAACAAGAAGAAGAATATACACATAGAATTTCATAAAAATCGGTCAAGCGGTTTCCAAGCACGATTTTACAAGATTTTGTAAGCACGCAAACCTAAATGTTTCCGCAAAATCTTCCATAAAGTGGATGGACACATATCCAAATACTGCGCACGATGGCGGATAGACTGATTCGGGTCTTCCTATTTGCTACTCTCTACAGCAGCAACATCTTCTTCTTTATGCACTATACGACGTCTCTAGTTCAGTTTGATAAATAAAAGAATTGTTCAAATAACGACAATTTCTAAATCGCTACAAAACAGTTTATGTTTTTATAGGTACATAGCGCATATTTTGCTACAAAAACTAATCTAATATAAATCGGCAATATAAGATTCACCGAACAATTTTATGCTCGATACGTTTAGATTTGAAAACGGTAACTTTCCATTAATATCCGAGACGCGTCGATAAAAAAACGTCGAATTAAGTAAACTGACTGGCGCTGAAAAAACAAACACCATCCCACATTTAGATCGGTGCACTATTAAACTCGACCTCCATAAAGTTGCATAAACATGGACTTTTTAACACTCTTTAAAAATATCCCCCGTCCAAGTCTTGTATCCCAGGAAAAACATTAAAAAACGAAGTATGTACATACAATGTGAGTCAAATGTATGGAACGCTTGAATTATTTCAGAAGTGGCTAAAAGAATAACTATGAAATTTGTTTTAAGGTGTTGTGTATTTGGCCGGTCTCCATATGGTATATATGTTACGGTAAGAGTAGATAATCTAGTAATTGTACACAATTACCGATAATTGTATACAATTAGTAGAAGCGGCGGTAAATGTAGGAAATATTGTTTTGAAAACCCTTTATTTCCTACTTTTACCGGTAATTGTATAGATTTCGCAAAGGATCTTGGTAACAGTAAAAAATTCAAATTATAATGATTGATACGCAAGTGCAATGCCTTTGTTTACCTCGTGCGTAATCAGTCTTCAGTGTGCTGTGTTGATTGAGACATCAAAAGTGTTTTTATCCTGATTTGGCACGTTTTTATAGACAGCGACCTTAAATGGTCCCTTCATATCGATTTGTTAAGTAAGAAACTAGCCTCAGCCTGCTATGCAATAAGATCTGTTTCGAATGTTTCTTTGTTGGTGTCTCATCTTCAATATGGTCTTCCTTTTTGGGGTTCCAGTACAGCTGCCCAATCTGATGTTATTTTTAAATTACAAAAAAGAGCAATACGGTATCTTTTTGGGCTCAGTAGCATAACACATTGCAGAAGCTAATTCAAAAAACATGGGATTTTAACTCTTCCCTCTTTATATATTTTACAAACCGTTTGCTTAATTCGTAAACACCTACATGTTTTTTCAGCAAGACCTAATCATGATTAATCCACCAGAAATTCAAGCTTTGAGATGTGTATTTACCGATCCCGTCCACTGAGTTAGTATTTATATATATATATATAATTTATCTATATTATATTCGGCAAAAAAATTATACAACCATCTCCCTTTGCAACTTAAATCTACAACTTCTTTCCTTGAGTTCCGTAAAATAACAAAAGCCTATTTCTATATCTCAAAGACCATATTATTCAGTGGAATAGTTTCTTGAAATAGTAGAGAAATCACAGTACTTTTATGTACAAGTAACTAAAGTATTTTTATATATATTTGGGCATCACATACAGCAACTTTTATTCGTAAATTAGTTCGTAAGGTTTTATTATGCAATTTGCAATTTAGTTAAATTTTGCAATGGATTGTATATTTTATTATCTTTTATTTTGTGATATTGACGATTTGTGCAATTTTAGTAAATTTTATATTGTTATTTTTGACTTTTTTTAAGCTTTGTCCATAAAACTGTACAATTTTCAGTGACAATAAAGCATATTTCTATTTTATTCTATTCCCCGGATGCCTCCCTCCATACTATTACCTGTAGGGCTTCCAAGATTACAAGGACCTATCTTGATTTTTAACCTGCAATGATATTCCTCCTAAAAAAAGTCCTCACTCCGAAATCCGAACGGAGGCTCTGTTTACTTTAGGAACATTTTAACTCAAGAGATGCCATTATTTTAGAATAATTTTTATTATATTGAAAAATTCCGTGGCCGGTCTCCGCTTTCGTGGAGGAGGAGCTCCGAACTGAGTAGGGGCTCTTCTGTACTTCACGGAAGACAGACTGGGCGGGGGATATCCTCAACCTCGACACGGCACGTCCCATATGGCTGATAGGGAAAGTTCCTGCAGATATGCAGGACAGGTACGAATAAGGCATTGCCAAATAAGTACCCGCGGATCAACTGAGGATATGACATTAGGCAGCAGTAATGTCATTACTGGATTAAGGCTGTGGGAAGTAAAAATCCTGTAGACTTAATTCCAAATACTCACAGGCGACACTCACATTATGAGTTAAGCGGCTGTGATACTGCGATCTTAGGGCACTCTTTTGTCCTGGAGTTTGAGAAATCGGCTTCGAAGGCGGAGGAACTAAGACTTTTAGTGAACGGCATAAGGATGCAGAAGGCAAGGAGAAACCACTGCATTAAAGATTTCTTGTAAGTATCTCTAGTACAATTATCATGGTGATAAAAAACTTTAAGATTCCGACTACTGATCATGAAAATCGGAATTCAAGATCCGGCAGGGAAGGTAAATCTAGCTCAAACCGTGAGGCCTTCCAGGTCGTTATCAAGAGAAATCTTCACGAACCAAACTACATTCTAGATGATGGATCTCTAAGAGTATTGCAAACAGCCATAAAGATAGGTACATGGAACGTTAGAACAATGCACGAGGCGGGAAAAATCTATAATGCCATTCAAGAAATGGAAAGACTCTCGATTAATATTATGGGAATAAGTGAAATGCGCTGGACAAATACGGGATACCGAGTTATCAAAGATCACAAAATATTCTACTCAGGAAATCTTAAGAACGAACATATAAATGGAGTGGGCCTAATAATGAATAATAAAATCGCCAACTGTGTCAGTCACTTTGTACCTGTATCAGAAAGGATGCTCTTAGTTCAGCTAAACACAACTCCCACAAAAACAAACATTATTCAAGTATACGCTCCTACAGCGGACGCCCCAGAAGAAATCATAGAAGAATTTTACAATGACCTTACTAATATTGTCAAAAGGATTCGGAAAAACGAAATAATACTAATAATGGGAGACTTTAATGCCAAAGTTGGCAAAGGACAAAGTGGAAATTTAGTGGGATCCTTTGGTCTAAGGGAACGTAATGAACGCGGAGACCGTTTGATTGAACAGCTCGTAGTGACAAACACCTTTTATGATCTTCCTCCAAGACGACTATATACGTGGAAATCTCTCCAGGATACTCCAGATCACACAGTACGAAATCAAATAGACTATATTCTTATTAACAAACGATTTAGAAACTCTATAACATCTGTTAAAGCGTACCCGGGATCCGACATAAATTCGGACCACAATCCACTTATCGCCAAAATGAAACTTAGTTTAAAGAAAGTTCAAAGACCAAAAATTATGAAGTACGATATTAACCAACTGAAAAATAAAACAGTTAAGGAAAAGGTACAAAAACGCCTAAAAGAAAAACCGTGGGCTCGTACAGAAAAACCATGGGCCCGTACAGAAACAGATAACACAGATGTAGAACTAGAAAATTTGCACAAAGTAAGTCAAGATAATAACAGAGAAATACTTAAAACCTGAAAGAACAAATAAAAAGGAATGGATGACGGAGGAGATTCTATGTATGATGGAAGACAAAAGAAACGCTAAAGATAATAAGAATTACTACAACAACATAAATAACGAAATAAAAAGGGCTATTAAAATAGCAAAAGAAAATTGGTTTAGCTCGAAGTGTACAGAGATAGAGTCATTACAACAAAAACATGATTCATTTAACCTCCATAAAAAGATTAAAGAAGCGGCAGGCTTATATAAACACAAGAACACTGGATTCCTGACAGATAATCAGGGAAACATAGTACTGGAAATAGAACATAAAAGAGATATTTGGATTAAATACGTAGAAAAAACTTTTGAAGATATACGAAGTAACACTGATATTACAACAAACACCAATTGCGAATCTGGACCACCATTTACAGTCGAAGAAGTAAAATATGCCATCAAAAGCACCAAAGATGGTAAAGATCAGTAGGCCCTGATAATTTTCACTCAGAATTCTTAAAACTTATGGACTATGATGGCATAAAATGGTTGACAAATATATTTAACAGTAACTATGATACGGGCGTGGTTCCCCAAGAGTGGTTAGTGTCAACTTTTATAAATCTTCCAAAAAAACCCAATGCGAGAAAGTACGAAGACTATAGAATTATAAGCCCTTTGAGCAATTTACTTAAAGGCCCTTTTTGCTGTACAGGTGCTATTTCAGAGATGCAGGGATGTGAATTGTGACATATACGTATGCTTTATAGATTACCAGAAGGCATTTGACAGAGTAAAACATGACAAATTAATGACTCTAATGCAAGAAATTGGAATTGACAACAAAGATCTTAGAATTATCAGACACATTTACTACAATCAAACGGCCAAAATCAAAATAGAAGACCAGTTAACTGATAAAATTGCAATAGAACGTGGAGTACGACAGGGCTGTATTTTGTCTCCATTGTTGTTCAACATTTATTCTGAATGGGTATTTAAGGAAGCTTTAGACGGTTGTGCGAAAGGAATACTAATAAACGGTGAATGGTTGAATAACATTAGATATGCAGATGACACTATAGTTTTTGCCGATAATCTGAATGACTTACAGATATTAACAAATCGCATAACAGAAGTCAGCAACAGATACGGACTAGCTCTTAACATAAAGAAAACCAAATTTATGACAATTAGTAAAAAACCAATACTAAACGCTCAACTTACAATCAACCAACAGAATATCGAAAGAGTCGAGCAATATACATATCTAGGCACCAATTTAAATAGCCAATGGGACCACTCAACAGAAATTAAACAGCGAATAATAAAAGCAAAAGCAGCATTCGTTAGAATGAGAACCATTTTCAACAGTCGAGACATATCATTAAAAACAAAATGCCGTCTATTGAACTGCTACATATTCACAGTTCTGCTCTACGGAATGGAAGCATGGACACTGATTGTTGCATCTATGAATCGGCTTGAAGCTTTCGAAATGTGGTGTTATAGGCGCATCTTACGTATATCCTGGGTTGACAGAGTTACTAATGTGGAGGTCCTGCGTAGAACGGGGAAAGAATGTGAAATTCTCATGACCGTCAAAACTAAAAAGTTGGAATATCTAGGACATGTAATGAGAAATCAAGAACGTTACGGCCTTCTCCAGCTGATTCTCCAAGGGAAAGTAAATGGTAAGAGAGGACCGGGAAGAAGACGCATTTCCTGGCTTCAAAGTGGTATAACACGACTACCACTGAACTGTTCCGCGCTGCAATAAATAAAGTAAATATAGCCGTGATGATCGCCAACATCCGGAACGGATAGGCACTTTAAGAAGAAGATATTGAAAAAGGTCTTTTCATTATTGTGGCCAGAAAAAGTTTCTAGAATTTGATGCCTGAATGCCTTTTCTATCAGCATTATGTCAAGCACAGTTTAGCCAACATCAAATGCAACCAAAATGCAGAATTAGCCCGCACCCGCTTACATTGTTCTGTGTAGGCCTATATGCCCACTGTAATGATCCTGTCAGCCAGTGTATTGTTGCCCGTATCGGGCAACGTGTGTCGGCATCAGTCTTTTCATACATCTAATTTTATCAATCATTACTTGAAACAAATTCTGCCATTGTAAAAAACGTCCTTATTAAGAAAGCTCCCAGAACACAGGAAAACTTTTAAAAACTTGTTGAAAACCTCTAAAATGAAAGCTATGAAAATCTGTGACTGATACTTTCTTATTAAACTCTCAATACGACATGAATCAAAACATATTTTGAATTCGAATATTTTACGATTCGCGATATAAATACATGATCATAGCCACAAATCAATTTCCAAATAGTTCATTCCGCATACATTATCCAAGTTAGTACCTTGTTTTTGAGAATAGCAATCGAAAATAAAAATAAAATCTCATGTGGTGTTTGTCATTCATATAGAATGAATGGAAACGTGTATCGCACCATGTAGTAAAATAGTGTCAACCTTGAGGTTATGGAATTCGTAGGATATTAAGGATATTATAAAGACGAATGCTACGTGTTTCAAAATTTATCCAGTATCGTATCAAATATTTTAAGCTACGAGGCGTGTTTTTTAAGTAAGTACCGTTTTGGAATTAAAAAAAGACGTGCAAAGATATGGCAATAATTTTATTTTTACATGGAAGCCTGTACTTTAATCTACTTTTCTACATAATTTCCGTGAATATTGAGGCACTTGTCATAACGTGGCACCAGTTTTTGAATACCCTCCTGATAAAAATCTGCCGCCTGACTTGTTAACCACTGCATCACAAATGTTTTGACTTCGTTATCGTCTTGAAAACGCTGACCGCCCAGGTGTTTCTTCAAGTGCTGGAACAAATGGTAGTCGCTGGGCGCCAGATCAGGGCTGTATGGAGGATGATCTAGAGTTTCCCATTTAAATGATTTGATGAGATCTTTGGTCTGATTAGCCACATGTGGACGGGCATTGTCATGCAGCAAAACGATACCCTTACTCAACTTGCCACGTCTTTTGTTCTGGATTGCACGACGCAGATTTTTCAATGTCTCACAATAAGACGCTGCATTGATTGTCTCATTACGAGGCAGAAACTCCACTAAAAATACTCCTTTTCTGTCCCAAAAAACTGTGCACATGATTTTCCGGGCAGAAATTGTTTACTTAAACTTCACTCTTTTGGGTAATGATGAATGTCGCCATTCCATGGATTGTTGCTTCGATTCTGGTGTGACGTAGGCCACCCACGTTTCGTCACCAGTAATAATTTGGTCTAAAAAATCTTCACCTTCACTGTGGTACCGCTCAAGGAAAGTCAATGCACTGCCTAAACGTTGGTTTTGTGCAAATCCGTCAACATTTTTGGAACCCAACGTGAACACAATTTCCGGTAATTCAAGTTCTCGGTAACAATGCGATACAAAACACTACGAGAATACTGAGGAAAGCAGTCGCACAATGATGAAATTGTAAAGCGTCTGTTTTCTCTCACCTTTTCGTCCACTTTCTGCACCAAATTTTCCTCTCACCCATTTCCTTACCATTCCATCACTCATAATGTTTTGTCCGTAAACTTCAACGATCTCACGATGAATATCGATCGGTTTTACGCCTTTAGCACTAAGAAATTGTATAACAGCCCGTACTTCACAATCAGCGTGACTCACGATTGTTGGAGGCATCTTAAACACTGGAGTAAACAAGTATACAATGAAGAATCAGACTGTAATGGCGTCAGTACGTAGACAATAGATGTAGGTAACCAGCGCTCATGCGCGGACCGGCCGTAGCGCTGCGGCGGCGGAATCGCAAAACGGTACTTACTTAAAAAACATGCCTCGTATTATATAATAACTGTATAAAAAATAAAATAGTATCCAAATACATTTTACGAGTTTGTTCCTTTAACAGATAGTGACCCAAATCGTTTTGTTCCATTATCTCGGGAACCGTTCACTAGCAAACTTGAAGGATACTTGTAGCCGAACTAGTTACAGACTCCAAAAGTCAAAACATAGTAAATTTTTGTTAACTGTAGCTAACACAATGTTTTAATTAGTTGCTTATCAACAGGATATTGTAAAATATTTCCTTGGTTACAAAAGTACCTACTTACAAAAAGAACAAAAAAGTTTTAATATAAATTGAACCCAACAAATCAGCAACGGATAGGAAGAACATAACATAGATGATCAATGATCATATTACCAACTAAGATGCTGGATCAAGACACTCTATCAAAGAAGATGCTTATGGCTGATAAGATAGATAGTGTACCTTATTTTATCGCCATCGTTACCCTTCCCATTGTAGTCATAGGATATTTTATTTAATTATTTTAATTAAATAAGGATCATAGGTGTGTTTAGGATTTTTTCTTTTCTCGTAGTTTTGTTTTGACCGCGTAAGAAAAATGAAAAAGGAGCAATATCGGTCGGCGATTCGATTCTTGTTTTTGGAAGGAAAATGTTGTGTACGGTGACTCTTTTCCTTTGTTGGCAACCGTTAAAACTAGCTTTAACGAGTTTCAACGTGGTAGCACGTCGATTTTTAATGAGCCACGTCTCGGTGTTCGAAAATAGCTACCACGGAGGATAACGTGACAAAAATCCACGATCTCGTATTGGCAGACCGCCGACTGAAGGTGATCGAGATAGCTGAGACAGAAGCCATGTCAAAAGACCGCGTATGTCATATCCTGCATGAAATTTTGGGCAAGTCGGCGCGATGGGAGCCACGTTTGCTCACTATAAACAAAGGCAACCGTGAGACCACTTCAGACCAGTGTTTGACGTTATTTAAGCATAATACGAAGGAGATTCTAAGTCGTTTCATAAACGTCGTAAGCAACAGTCGAAACAGTGGACAGCACCCGGTGAACGTACTCCGAAGAAAACGAAGACTGTCCTATCTGTCGGAAAGGTGATGGCTGCCATTTTCTGGGATTCAGTTACAGGGCTCTACTATACCAAATTATTGGGCCGATTGGACATCGAATTGCAGAAAGAACGAACCCATTTTTCGAAGATACAAGTGCTCTTCCACCATGACAACGCACCGGCTCATACCTACGCTGTCGCCATGGTGAATTTGGTCGAATTGGGCTACGAGCTGTTGCCTCATCCACCGTATTCTCCAAATTTAGCTCCATGCGACTTCTTTTTGTTTCCAAACTTGAAAAAGGCACTCGCCGGGTAGAAATTTAAATCGAATGAGGAAGTCATCGTCGCCACTGAAGCCTACTTTGCAGAGCAGACCTCGAGAAAACGTATTTTTCAGACGGGTTAAAGAAGTTGGAGCGTCGCTGGGTCATGTGTATCGAGCTAAAAGGGGACTATGTTAAGAAATAAATCGACACTTTTCTAAAATTTTCATTTTTTTTGTACGCTAATACTTATCGGACCGCCCTAGTATATTTAATTGACTCTTTGGATCCCTAAAATTTGTAGCCATAGGATATGTGGATTTACTGATCATTGTTTTTGAACCCACAAAATTTTAACCCACACAGTACGTGAGTTTACAATTTTTAGTGAGGTAAAAATTGATTTTGGGGTGAGAATGTTTTAAGAAGAGTAATACCTTATTTCAGCGCCCCTCCTAGACCGCGTATGAGTGACACGGTACCCACAGTAAACACGCCTATGATAAAGATACAAAACCAATCTAGCTTACCAGCCTGCAATTTTGTAAAAGGTTTCTCACCTCAAAGGCGTTTTAAAGATAAACAATGCTGCAGTGTACGTCTCTGTAAAATTTCCCATTAAATTCGTGATCCACAGATATAACAGTTGCTTTTCCATTCGTGATTTGCCTTTTTAATTGCAGATGTGTTCGTGTCCGACCCCTCGAATTTCGCATTGCATTTTTTTACTTATTGTTCGTGTCGCGTCCCATCACTTCTAACAGTCTAAATAATATTTGAGAGGGAAGGCTTAATTGGGCAACGGGTCGGTCTTAGACAAAGGACCGGGCGGATATCCGATGACACATCAACGAATTTGGACGGTCGACGACGGTGTAGACGAATGGACCTATCGGAAGTAACAAATATTTGAATAGGTTAGGAAGATTTAAAGGTCGTTGCAAAATATAATACACGTTTCTTACAATTTTAAGCCAATACCAAGAACTAACCGCGAAATGTGCACAATAAATTTTTGCTCAGTCATTCTGTCTTCCATTTACCTCCTTCTCAATGAAGATTATGTGACAAAAACTAGGCGATAATATCCTATATTTTTTCTAATCTTGTTAACCTTTATCATCTCTTAGGTGGAAAAATTCCTTCATATTTGGCAGATATAAGTCAGGATTCCTAAAGATAGGACAAACAAAATATACAACTCTTTTTCTGAACATTCAACACTAGTCTTCAACTGTCTTCCTATTTTCAACCCTTGTCGCCATATATCTCTGTCCTGCGATTTCCCGTTCTGTTTCGTGTTTCCATTGCTTCGTCTACCTCATCATATCTTCACGACCTCCTAGATCTGCCTCTTTTTTTCCTCCCAATGGAACTACAATCTTTTATTTTCATCTGTTCTTCTGACGTACTCATACCAATTTAGTATTTTTTCTACTATATATTCCAGCACATTCTTAGTTATCACCAGTCTCCTTATAATTTCCTCATTTCTGATTTTATCCATGGATAAAATACAATATTCCATTTCGGTGACCATACCTTTACTTCGTTTTTTTTGTATTTTCGAAAAATTTTGTTGCGTTATTTGTGATGTGGCTATCCCATAGCACCGGATGTAACTGCTTTAGTCCCAAGCGATTTTTTATTTCTTGTTCTGTTTTCCGTTCTTTGAAAAACTATGAATCATAAGTATATAAACTTGTTTGTGCCTTTTATTTGTCGATCTTTGTCTTCACGGTATTTTTACTGCTTCTTCTCTTGTTGCTAGGTATTCTTTTTCTAAAATCTATTTCTAGGTCATTCTTCGAGTTCTCTTCTTCCAATTTTCTGACCATGAAACTTATTTCTTCTTCATCTTGTGACATAACCACCCGATCGTCCACAAAGTTTAATGTGTATAAATTGCCAGACTTCCATTCCTTCCCATTTCCTTTTCCAAGATTTATAAGTCTGTCCTAAAATATTTAAAAAAGCGTTGGCGATGTGAAGTAGCCCCGCATCAACCCCTTAGTTGTCTTAAAGCTGGTGGAAAATTTCGTTTCCATTTTTACTCTTACAATATTACTTCTACACATGTTTTTCACTACTGTTATCAACTGTTGGGGTATACCTAGATCGCCCGTAGCGTTCCACAACTTAACTCTCGGTACTGAGTCATATGCTTTCTTTAAATCTACAAATATTTTTCGCCATTTTCATTTGAATTACTTGCACCGTGTATATTTGGTCGATATAGGACCGTCCTGCAATAAACCCTGTTTGGTCTTCGCCAATTGTATCACTGATATCCTCTTAGTTTGTTAGGTACAAGGTCGACTTTTACTTTAACACTTATCCCTACTCTAACTCTCCACGGATATCCTCCCCCCCCCTCCTCCAATTGGAGTAGCGTCTACCCAGGATATCCATAAAGATGTATTTGCTTTGTCGTGGCGAATGGGCTCGACATACTCGGTAGTGGTTGCTAATTGTGTGAGGTGAGCAAGACCAAGTGCGAACTAACGGCTCAACTTCGGCGACATCGCCGTACCAGGCGACATCGGGTTACAGCTCTGTCGGGAGTAACCGTCCATTCCCTATCTTCTAGTAGAATAAGAATGGACCAGGAACAAACAAAACTAAAAGGAAGAGGAACAACGCAGCCCCCAGTCATCCGAAAACTATGGAACTGGGTCCCTAAGGAATATTGAAGCTATAATATACTTGGGTCGAATACTTGAGTGTGTCAACTGGGTATAAAATTCTAGTCAATTGGTCGGAAACGTTGAACGTCATATAAGCATTGAATGATAGAAGAGCGGAGATCAAAAATTCTTTTATCCTTATCTTATCCACTTATAATAAACCATATTCCAATATCTTATTTGTACCAAACCAACCTCAGTACTATCGAAGCATAAGTAATTTTGCCTTGGTATTGTTTTTCGTGGTGTTTTAAAATTGTTAATCACATTTTTCGATCAGTTAATAAGGTTTTTGAGATGTATATATACAGACGAATGTTGAGAATTCCATGGGTACAAAGAGTTACTAATGTTGAGGTACTTCGTCGCATGTGTAAACAAAAAGAATTACAAAGAATAATCAAAGAGAGGAAAATGCAATACTTGGGTCATGTGTTGAGAGGCGAAAGATACGATACTTCAAGTTATACTGGAAGGAAAAGTACAGGGGCAAAATCAGTAGGAAGACGCCAGAACTCGTAGATGAAAGACCTGAAGAGATGGTTCGACCGCTCATCCGCAGAAATCTTTCGCGCAGCAGTTTCCAAAACTACAATTGCCATTTGGATCGCCAACCTTCGAAAGGAGGCGGCGCCATGAGAAGAATAAGGTTTTGCTTGTTACATGTATTAATTTATTGGGATGCTATATTTGTATACCGATGTTACTATCAAAATGAATAAGGTATAAAGAAGTGTTTTACACAATGTGGAAAACTTTCGACTGAGCTGGATATTTATGGTACCTGGCTAAATTTTTGCCTATGGAAAACTACCATATTCGAGAGATCATTGAAGAATTATAATGTGACAAATTTGAATAAGGTATGACCCAATAAAAACGCGCGAATCAACTGATAACATATCAGGTGCTGCAGTTATTACTATAGATTTGTTGATTGAACCTGACACACACGGTCCTATGGCAACTTACTGTTACTATAAGAAGGTTTGATATCGCATGGATACAAATATCCTGAGTAGTCCAGGCCGAAATACAAGTTATAAAGGGTGTTAAAGGAGAGCTTAGTAGCAGATCTGCCAAGTAGAATAAGTAAAGGAAGGTGTACACTAAGCCAATTAGCTGTATGACGACCGGTAGAACCGACGGCTTCCAAAAAAACAAATGCAGAACAATTACCTATTGTTACAAAAGTTCCGTAAGAAAAATCCCGAAATGTCTCATAAAGACTGCAACGTCAAAAAATGTATAGAAATACAGAAAGTTGACAGTTCGAGTAACAGTAGTAATTGAGTTTTAGAATAGTTGTCATCCAGTTGAAGTTACATAACAAGTACATATTGTACTATTGTTTCCTGTTTCAATAAAGTGATTATAAAGAAGTATAACCAAATATTCTGATATCGAAAAATCGAAATTATACCGAAAATACTTTGGGCATATTTACAGTTGACGATCCAGATTTAAGCAAAATAATCGCGTCCATTGGAAAATGACGACACCATAGCGTCGATTCAAAATTAAAATTTAAATCAAAAATTTTAATTCAAGGAGCTGCAATGAAGATAAATATCAATATATTTTATAGATTTGATATTTTTCTATTTCAAAATCAATGTCAAAAGATTCAAATATCCGGAAATCGTGATTGTATAGTCATTTTACAATTAGACCGATTTCACGATCACGTCTCACGCCCCAGGTGCAGGTGCTCCTATTATCGTCGCCTTTTTTCCTTCGTTTCTTTTGTCTTCTCCGGACCTGTCATTTTACGGTTGTAACTGCCTTACAATATCGAAGAAATCTTCTAAAAATCGGATTACCACGTTTGCCGGTCGGTGATCGACCGGACGTAGGAATTAAGAAGTAAACCACAACAAGATATCCGGCCTCATCCACCGGAAGGCCGGTGTAAAATAAGTTTTGGGTTGAGTTCTGAGTTGACAAAGACAAACGATTTTAGCGGGTGGGTAGGACGTGACTGGTCAGAAAATTCAGTTTGTTGATGTTTACTTTAAAAATTTGAGGCTATCAAAAGGACGTGATATATTGAAATATAATACGGTATTGTAACGTCCTAATATATTGAAATATAAGAAGGTATAATAAAATAAGGAAGAAGCAAAAGAAGGTAACTTTTAGATATCCGATTGGACAAAGTAAATTTTTTTATAAGCTATAAAATTTACTTAACCTATTAATGCCCAAAACTATTTATGCTTATTTTTTTTTAATTTCTGAAAAATTTATCTTCTAAAAGTCACAAAATTAACAAAACTTTTTGTTTAAAAAATGAAAAACTTTTTCTTTTTTGACAATTGGCTGTTGCGAAAACGCAACACTGGGCAGTTAGGATGTAAAATTTTTTTTTAATAATACATTGTTTGGAATATTTTATTAAATCATATAAAAGAGTTTTAAATAAACTGACATGAAAATAATATAAAAAAATTAGTACGTATTGCTATGAAATTTAATAAACATTTTTCATGTAATTCAACCTTACATTTAATACATTTTTTATTGGTTGTTGAGTGACAAATGACGCATCGGGTTCGTTTTTCTTGGGTAGAAATAAGATGGCCGATGTTGTCGAATCGAACATCTTGTGTAATGTTGTTTATGGAAGATTGAGATGGACCAGATCTTCTTGGAGGAGTTCCGAACATCGTCAACAAGGCTTTGGCTATATTTCGACGTAACTGCAGCAAATCCATTTCGGGTTGTTCAGGGATAATTTGTCTCATTCTACGGTAAATTAACCAAGCATTTTGTATGGAGACTAAGGAGAATAAGGGTGGTTGTGTTACTTTGATTTTTTTGCTTTGGGCAAAGGAGTATCTGTTCGCTTGATAAACTGGCGTCGTTTTATGGTAATTCGATGCAAACGTAACTATGCTGTTGATATTCCACCTACATAAAAGCACCTTATTTTTCTCGTCGTACCAATTTTCGTAAATTCCAGGTATGTATTTTTTGAACGTTTCACTGAATGGACACTTTTCTATTCTATTTGATCGCATGGTTATTGCGTAACCTATTCCCTTCGATGTTAAAAAATCAATTAGTTTCATAGAGGTAAAATAATTATCAGCATATAAGCAATGAGGCATAACCCTATTGCATTGTATTTTAGGAATAAGTTGAGCAAATTGCAATATTATTCCACTTCCAAGGCCAAATTCTTTTTTGTATTCATTGGGTTTTCCCTTGGCTCCTTGATAAATATTGAAATCTATGAGGTAACCATATTTCTGATTCCAACACCACGATTTTACCCAAAGCGTATGGGCTTGCCTTTTATGTGTTGTTTCATACCATGACGCCCATAGTATGGTATCATGACCTCGTCCACGCTAGATTCGGTTTACCATACAGTGTATTCAGTAAATGATTTGCGGAGGCTTTCAAGGTACGGAGAAATTTTGTATGTTTTGTCTGAACGATCTATGTTTAGGTTATCGTTAAAATGGAGGAATCTTGTAATGGTTTCAAATCGGTTAAGACATATTACTTGAAATCAGTATATTTTTAACGTCATCAGATTCTTCCCAGTACATGCGTCTTCTTTGATTCGTGCATAGATATATAGAATAAACATAAAGTCTAGCTAATATTGGCGAATATAAAACACCTGAAAAACGGGCGTCACTGCAAGAGGAGGTAATGTGGACAGTTGCAACCGTAAATTCAATTAAACCGAAAGATATTTCCTTAAGGTTGGCTTTTCAAAAGATAACTAGAAGAGATTATTATCAACCAGATTAAGAGGAAATGAAGCAACTAGTGCAAGCATTGTGCCCTCAAATAACACGAGAACAATTTTTATCTGTTGGCAATGAATTGAATAATGAGGATATTGATATTCAGTCCATTACATGCAGCTAAACATCTAACGAAGAAATCATTTGCACATCGGACGAAAACTCAAAAAAATAAAAAACAACCAAAAAATTCAACAGATATAATCAGTTTAATAACGCAGTTGATTAATATTCGAAAAGAAGGTCTATCTGATAATTTAAACTCTTTATAATCTCTCAAAGGAGGCTTTGAAAATTCTTTAATTTTAAAAAAGAAAAATTCTATTCAATACAATATAAGTGACTATTTAAGTCCAAAAAACAACGTTAAGGTTGAGCTGGCAGTAGACTGTTTGCAACATGCAATAGTCACCCAATATGAGGAAAACTGCCCGTTAAAAGAAAGTCGTCCATCCAGACAAGCAGCTCAATGGAATAAAGAGGTGTTTGATCTCAGAAGAGAAACGAGAAACGGCTCTTTAAAAGAGTTAAGAAATCAGGTGATTTGGAAGCATATAAGGTTAAACTGAAAACCTATAAGACAATCGTCTCCCCAAGAAAATATTCTGGAAAGAATTCTATAAAAACATTGAAAGTGTACCTAAAAGTGCCAGCGTTAACAGAATTCTTACAGAGACATAACTAATAAACCCAAGTCAGTTAAATTGCCCAATGGGGAGTATACGGCCACCGAGAAGAAGGCTGTAGAGTATCTTTTAAGTGTTCACTTCCCAGGATCAACGCAACTCACTAGTGGAAACAATCAACAACCAAACTTTGACCCAACCAGAATTGACTGGCTAACCTCTGCGGAACTAGATGACCTAATTGAAGCTGGCAATGGGGTAAGACAGGGAGATTCCCTGAGTCCTCTATTGTTCAACCTGATCATGGATGATAATAAAAAAAAGTAAGAACTAAAAAGGGATACCAAATGGGAGAAAAGAAAACTCAAAATAATCTACTATGGTGACGACGCAATACTAATATCTCTAAGTGAAGATGACCTACAAAGTATGCTCCGCCAGAAAATTTAACATGTTAGTTTTCCCAAAAAATACAAAATGGACGGTTATAACAGAAAATTGACTAAGATGGAGTTCGAGTGGAGTACGAGCAGTTGGAGGTCAAAAAATCAATAACTTGAGATATGCAGATGACACTTTAATAATCGCGGCAAATCAAGAAGAAATGGAAGACATAATAAGACGTCTGGAGGAAAAAAGCAAAACATATGGACTACAGCTAAATAAGAGCAAGACAAAAATCATGATAGTAGACAGAGCTCGGAATAATCTTCAACACATTAAAGAAATTGGGGACTTTGAAATAGTAAATAGTTTCATATACCTGGGGTCCCTAATAACAAATGACGGAGGGCGTGACAGAGAGATACGTAGAAGGTTGACTATTGCTAGAACAGCTATGATGAAACTGGTAGCAATTTGGAAAAATTCTAGCATAACAATACACACAAAACTAAGTCTGGTAAGGGCGCTTATTTTTCCCATAACGACATATGCATCCGAAACGTGGACCTTAAAGAAAGCGGATAAAAATAAACTGGACGCTTTTGAAATGTGGGTATACCGCCGCATGTTGAGAATATCGATGTTATCGATGTTATCGAGAGAACAAAAATAATGTTAGAAATAGCACAGGTGAAAAATTGATGATAAGGCACTATGGGACAGAGCTATAAGTACAGATATACAACGTAGATCCAATGTGGAGAACATCAAGAACTGGGTAAGAAATAGAAGAGTAGAATGAAACAATCATATAAGCGGAATGACAACAAATAGAGTAATAAAGACGGAAAGAGATGGTTCCCCAATAGGAAGACGATTAGTAGGAAGACCACGAAAACCATGGAACGACAACTTACTGGACAGTGACAGAGTTATGTCTACATAAAATGAAGAAGAAGAAAATCTCTAAAGATATCTTTGGTTCTCAAAAGGTCAGAGGAGCTATTGCAACTTTTAAACCATATAAAACTGTGGGACCAGATAGTATATTTCCCGGGTTACTCCAAGAGGGACTGTAAATAATTATGGGTCTCCTGATCCAAATATATACCTCTGGGGTACATTCCCAAAGCTTGGAGAAGAGCGAGGGTGGCCTTTATCCCTAAACAAGAAACCTTAGTAAAATCATACAGGCCGAAAGCCTCACTTCATTCATATTAAAAAGCCATGGAAAAAACTAGAATAAATTCATTAAGAAAAACAATCTTAATAAAAACCCACTGCACCAGCGGCAATGGATGTATCAAGCAGGAAAATCGGGTGAATTCTCGTGTACAGCCTAGTGTCAGAACTCGAAAGGAATTTACGTTAGGAAGAAGTCGCCCTTGCTGCATTTTTAGACATATAAAATGCATTTGTTAATACCTCTAGTGCACTGCTGAGGAAGAAAATCAACAAAACAACATACAAGTGGATTATTCAGTTGCTTCAGAGCAGAATAATATTCACAGATACGTATGAAGATGTCCAAAACCTAAAGACAACCAAGGGGTGCCATCAAGGGTGTGTATTGTCACCAACATTATTAAATACAGTTGTTGGTAATCTGATTCATGGGCTTAGCAGCCAAGGAATCCGGGTCTAGAGTTTCGCAGACGATGTTCTGTTATACAGAAAACATAGTACTTATGAAGCTCCGCGCTAGTCCACAGTACCGCCTACTGTTCCATTTTTTTTACATTACACTATTATAGTATTACATTACTTTATATAGAATATTATACATTACTTTATATAGAATTTCTTTTGGGCAAAAAAAGTATTATTTATTATATGTATTTGTTCTAATTCTCTACATAACATTTCACATTACAGAATTAACACAGCACCTCGGTCGTTCCAGGAATAATTTCGAAATTGTTCAAAATCGGGTCTTCAGACAGAAATTATTTATGACTGCTAATTGGCGTAACGTAAGAATTACTCAAAAAACCTAACGGTTTGTAAACTCAAAACATTGAATTGATAAATCGTCAAGCGGTTGAATCGAAATAAGAAACTATAAATGCAAATGCTAATGGTTACTGATGTTTACTTACTTAATTACAAATGTCATAATTACTAAATACATTAATAATTATCGCTTAGAAGAATTTGCACTGATGCGTAGAATCGCTAATACTAATAACGCCCCTGCTGGCTTATATAATGAGAACGAATTACCTTGAAAACAACGGGCTGATCAAATCATCAGAAGAAAAGACTGAAATTCTCGAAGATCATCTCTTTACCGTGAGTTCGGCGACGGATATGGTTCTATACTTTTCTAATGCACAGGGCCGCAATTGGGGGCATTCGACAACAATATCATAGAAATCAGATGCATGAAGTTATGACCACAAAGGCAGTTTATTAAAACTGAGAATTAAGAGTTAAATTAAGCCGCTTACAATGTAAGATTAAGTTGTCCAGCTGATGTTAAAGCAAACATGTCAAATTTACCATATTCTATGGAAATTAAAATAAAGCTAGTTCTTGTTGTACTTTATTATTAAACTTTATTTGGTATGGAAGAAAGTAATAAATCATTATCAAGTGATAATTTCTTATGTGCACTTGTTTATAGGCTCAATGCAATCATAACTTCAAAACTAATTGATTAACAGACTATTTCACAATAAGAGTACAAAAATAAAATAAAGTAGGTTACAATTGCTGCGAAATGACCTACAAATGCTATACAAGTATTTGAAGACCAAGAAAATAAAAATAACAGTTTCTTAAACAAACCTTAGTGAAATAAGAAACTGTTTCCAGAAAAGTTGTTTCAGCATCACCCAAGTATATTAAGTAATTACAATATTCTAAGAATAAAAGAACATTACTAGTATTTTAATGACGAAATTCCAACATTAAATAAAGTTTTGGGAATAGTGAAAGACAATATTCTTTAATTAAGAATAGAAAGAATAAGATGAACAGAGGTGGCAAAAATGTAATAGAAAGTCTCAATTGATCAAAAAAGATGAAATTATTATGTTGGAAGAAAATTGTTTAGATAAAATTAAGAGATATTTGCAATGAAAATATGAAATTAGTTATTTGGCTAAACTAAAGATGTCTAAATGAATGTTATTCAGTTAAAAGATGTGGGATAAAAATGTAACCTCTACACAGCAAGCATTTTTAGATGGACTGTCTACAGGATTAGCAAAAAGCAGAATTTACACCATAGTTGTCCAATGTTCAGTGCTTTATGTAAGCACGGCTGGAACTTTAACAAACAAATAAAGTAAAAATTGGATAGATGTGAGCCCAAAGATATATATGGAGGTATAAAAAAGGTAATGTATAGCAAAGAACAAAGAATAAAATAAGGCAATTATATTGATAACCAAAATTAACGCTGGAGAAGTTCAGAGATTGAGGAGGCTCAGGCATGTAACTAGGATGCCAGAAGGGAGAATGTCTAGGAAATCCATTGAAACTGAAGCTAGAACAAAAAGAAAAAGGAGAAATCAACAAAGAAAGTAGTAGAAGATTTAAAGTTTCTAAAAGTCAAACATTGGAAAAACCTACCACCAAATAAGAACTAGAAGAAACCCATCAAAGGCATGAGCCTCTATGACCAGATAAGTGATCTTTTAACAGAAAATGCACTCTCTGGTAAAATAAAAGACTGATCCAGTCAGTTCACACTGGTGCTTATCATGTAGATATGAATGTGAATATTTTGAGTAAATGATCAATGGGAGCTAGTTTTAACTGTAATAACAGTGAGGAAAGGATCACCAAGTAATAATACCAAGGGAAAAGGCTGTATTTTGGAGCAGGTGTTGGTTCTTGAAAAAGTTAAGTAATTGGTAGAATAGTTACATCTTTACTTCATGAAGTCTATTTTTATCCTGATTTTGCAATTGAATGTAAAAGTGAATTCTTGCAAACACACAAATTGCTTACACAACATTTCCTTCAAGAATCATGACACTTTACATTTCAAATTACAAAACAATTAAACAATTGTCTGATATTTGTATAATAATGATCCTGACCCAAAATAAATATTAAATAATATTTTGTATTATTTAATTCTAATATACTTTGATTGTTCGTTGCATGATATAAATATCTAAATAATTATTCTTATCACATCACACAAAGATTCTGTATTTGCAATAAATAAAGCAGAAATGATTCAGTAGCTTTAGAAGGGAACATATTGTTGGAAGACAAATGGTGAAAAATTGGCATTTGTTAATGTATACAAACATCAGTTTGTAACATATGCAACCCTACTGCATCTGGAAACTAAACCCTATTCAACTTGTACAGGATGGAGTAAAAGGTTCTGTTTGTTAAGGACAAATACCACATATAAAATGGGAGATGTTTATAACAATTTTGAACACATTTAAATAACTAAAATGTAGAAAATGGCAGAACTGTATAGCAAAAAATGTGTGAATTCAATAATTTTTCTAGGAAAAAAATATCAAAACAATTATTATTCACTTACTTAAATATATAATTCATATATATTTTGTAGATATATCACTAATCAATCATGTGACTTGAAGGCTCTGACTACCTTTACCTATGTCTGCCAATAAAAATGAATGTAGAGACCCATTTCTATTCTATTCAGTGCCTTTTCAGAGTGAGGAAGGAGGATGGCAAATAAAGAAAGTTGTCAATTTGCATGTGCTTAAATATTTATAGTACCTTAATACAATAATTCCTATTTTGTAAGCATTTGCATCCATACTTAAATGGTATTTATAACTTTCACTTTCTCTCAATACCAAATGAAGTGCTTATTGTTAAACATTTACTTAATAACCAATATAACATAAAATAAATGAAGAACAGTTCTAGTTCCTAAGGATTATGAAAGATTGGGCTAAAGGTAAACAGAAGCCCAATCTGATATCTGACAGGGTAAGTACTAACAATAGGGGAAGAAAAATAAGAGTTACTCTTAATTTTTCTACATGGATTAAAACTTTCTATTAGAGAAACCAAATAAAATTTTGGATATTTTAATAAACAATAAATAGAAAACCTCATGTCTAAATCATGTTTTTTTAATAGGATTCAAAAACAGTATGATTAATATGTTATTTCAAATTGATTTATAATAAAAAATGAACAGCTGACCTTCTATTTTATAACTAATAAACAAAAATAAATTATGTTGGAATTTATCTTTTATAAATGATTAATAATCAAGCAATACCTATTGATTACTATTACTAAATGATTTTTTTTATATTTTTACAGAGTGAAAGAGTATGATCTCATGCATATTTCAATTTAACACAAAATTAGTTTATTTTCAAAATTCTTTGTGGAACAAATATCCTGTTATTACTTAAGTAATTAATTATTATTATTATTGTTATTAATTTCCTGTTATGGAAACATATAGGTATCTTACTTTTGGTATTTAATAATACACACTGCATATGTTTAACTATAATTATTATCTTGAAGTAAAATGACTTACCTTCATAGCAGAGTGCTATAAAGTCAGCATCACTTTTTTTCTGTACATTCCATCTCAACAACCAACCACCCTGGTCATCCTGTTTTGCAAAAATCAGATTTTCAACAGTCATTTCCTCTTTTTCCAGCGTATTGTCTTCCATACTGAACGTTTGGTTCGGCACATTTTCAAAGTCTTGGTGTTCACCAGTTTCTCGCACTTCTTCTACAACTCGCGGACATGCACCTTCCTGCTCGGGCTCTGGTGCCCCATTTTCTTTTGGATTGCACTTTAAAAACCGACACCCGATTTCCTCATCACACTGTACTAAATCTTGGAGAGAACCACTCAATTTCGTTTCGTTAGCTTCATTCATTGCGACAATTTTTAAGCTTTGCCCATTTTAAATTTTGTATAAAAGACCATTTTTACCCCTTACTTAACCTCGAGATGTGGTTGCCATGACGACAGACATCGTGACGACAAAATCCTATGCGGATTTACTGATTTTGGGTTATTAGACAGCATCACAGTTCTTATACTATTTGTTTTGAACCATTGGTATGTTTACAATATTAAATAAAGACCAAAGTTTTTATAATCACATATTTTTTTGGATATCGCACTACACTATTATTTACCGATATTTTTGTAACGCATTGTTTTTTTAATGAAACAGCTTCTATTTTGTATAAACTCTATTTTACAATAAAAAATGAAAGTTCTGTTTTTTGTAGACAAACAGCTGATTTGACAGCTTGCGACATCGCATGCGCTGCAATTGTCAAATATCTTTGATATTCTAGTCTACATTTATGCAACCAACTTAACAGTATTTAATTTTCTGTCTTATTTATTCCACCACAGAGCAACTATCTAAGTCGCTATGTGCAATGTGCATTCCACTTCTCACAAAATGCAACAGTAAATATACATATTATACTTTAAACTATGAAAGTAGGGTATTGTCTAAGATATATACCCACGAGGTGACTAAAATAGCAAATTGTTAATTAATTTATTAATCACTAATGATATTAAAATAATTTATTAAGTTACCTACTTAAAATGTAGCTGAAATTCTGCACCAAAATTTTAAAGCAAAACTAACATTTTACATTCTATTTTATATTTGATATAACGTCAAATTTTATACTATAATCCGTGATCGGAGCAGTAACCACTTTCTGTCCCTTGCTGTTACGTGGAGTAAATTTCCGACTTATTTCGTATGCTTTAAATGATGACGAACAGGTAAAGAACCATGGACTCAGCTGTAGTAACCTTTATACTGATTTTAGAGCTTTGATGACAATACTGACTTTATTCTTAGAATTGAGATGACATTGCATTTTAATGTCAATTTAGGAATAATTATGCATGAATAAAGTGAAATATTGTCTCAAAATGGACAGGACGGACAGACTGTGTGGGAGTTTTTATAAAGAAAAATGCTTATGTAAGGAATTTGAACGAGATAATCAATGGAGTCCTCTTGTAGCGGTAAATAATTGATATAAAATGTTTTCACATGTTTTTATAAATTTAAGGTCAATAACGTATTTTTGAAGTCTGTACTATGTAGTTATTGTTCTATAATTTAACTTGACTTTAGTTGAGTTTTCGAATATGGTGATATATTCGGTCATGACTATGTCCGGACAATAAACAAATAACAGAGGAGGAATGAAATTTTGGCACGAATAGTTTAAAGTGTAATATTCTGATACACTGTGAGGTTTCCAGAGATTCTATTAATTTATGATATTTTATTGTTTGAAGTTTATCTTACTCAGTATATTGCATTTAAATGTAAGCAGTAGTTTATTTGCTTTAGAGTCTGATGAAAGAAAATACCAGATCGTTTTTTATTATAGTCGGATATAAATTTTGTATTTCTAGATTACTTTTTTATTGTATATAGTTTAAAGAATTCATTTTTTTTTAAATTTTTTACGTTCTGTTTTGTTAAAAAATAAGACTCAGCGCAATTTTAATTAGAGATCATGATAACCAATACGAAAGTGCTACCACCAGGTTAATGCAGTAGTTTTAGATAATGTACTGAAAGAAGAGTTACCGAAAGATGAAACGAAGCATCATATGAGAATCTGAGAAGAATTTCCATCAAATTGCCACCATTTGATGGAAAGTCTTCTTGGTCCATATACCTTAGACAATTTGAAGTTATGACATCCAATCATTGGACCGAACAAGGAAAGGCTGAATCCTAAGAATCCTAAGGGTCAAGAAAAATGATATCAGACCTTGTTCACTCGACTAGAAAAACGTTATGGAGATGCCCATCTACAACAAGTCTACAAAGCACAACTAAGAAGTAGAATTCAACGAGCAAGTAAGAATTTTCAAGAATTTGAAGCAGATGTTGCTCGTATAGTGCGGTTGGCTTATCTGGAGGCACCAGACAACATTTTGGAAGAAATTGCTGTAAATATCTTCCGCCAATTGGCCTTGGAACTGAAACAGCTAGTACAACTTCACGAAGTCATCGAATAGGAACCATTGAAGAAGGCGACGAACAAAACGATGAACGTCTGGAGGAAATGGTACGTAGAAAGTAACACGATGCCGAAGAGATTCGAGCTCAGATGTTGGAATTCTGGTGACATATGCCACATTCGCTGTAATTACAAGAAATTTATACAATTACTGTTAACATTACGTCCTCCGGTGGAATTCATAGCTTGTACTCTAGAGTCGTATCAATAATAAATATAGATCGTTTTTGGTAGATACAGTTGCAACAAGAACTATTGCACGTCCAGTAGTACCAGGCCATTTTAAACTATCGCCTGCAACAGTAAGGTTTAGAACAGCAACTGGTGAGCTAATTAATACATATGGCGAGGCTAATATGTCAGTATCAATTGACCAGACCAAAGTTAAGTACCAAATATTAATTACCGAGATCTCCGACGAGTTTATATTGGGGATAGACTTACTAAGAAAAGTTGGGGCTGTATTGAATGTTAAAAATGAACTTCACATGAAATAAATTATGAAGGGTTTCCCTTTCATGAAGACAAAGAAGATGTCATCCGCTTACTAGCTACATGTGACCTAATAATACCCGGTAATAGTGAGAAAATTCTGATGACCAGACTTGGCATGGCTACTGTTGAGAGGGAAGTTTAAGGATAGTCGAAGATGTGGACAATGCCGAGTTCCTAACGGCAACAGCTTTGGTAATGGTTTGAGATGTCATTCCTGTAAGAGTTATGAATTTAAAGAAACTGTTGAGTAGAAGAACTTTGATCGGACGGTGTGTTCCTCTCGCTTCGATTTGTTTTATGAATACCAATGACAAATCCTCGAAATCGAAGTATCCAAAGCAGTTTGTTGAGATGGTCATTAAAACGTGCCAAGATCTTGATGATGAACGAACAAAAGAAGTGAAGGCTATCCTCATAGAATTTCAAGATGTTTATGTATTGATAAAAAGGATGAGGGCAAAATTAATACCGGAGATGCTCAGTTAATCAGACAACCTAGATGACTTTCATTTGGAAAAGAGATAAAGCCGAAGAGATCATCAAAGATATGAACGTTCTAGTAAAGAAGAAAGATGGTTTAACGCGTTTTTGTATTGACTACCGCCAACTCAATGCGGTAACTAAAAAAGATAGATATCCTTTGCCAGAATAGACGATATATTGGATACTTTCTGCGGTTCTTGTTAGTTCTCCACACTCGATCTAAAACGTGGATATTGGCAAGAAGCCAGGAGCCAGCTGATCGGGAAAACCGATAGGATCAGGGATTTGACAGTTCATGGTTATATCTTTTGATTTATGTAATGCCACTGTTATATTTGAAAGTTTAATTGAGGAAGTTTTAAATGATCTAACGTGGAAAATATTTCTGGTTTATTTGGATGATGGAATTGTAGTTGGAATATTTTTTAAGTATAGAAAAATATGCCTAGAATCTGACAGAATTTGTAGTTGAATGTTGATACTCTATCCATGTATAAAAAGATTATTGGATTGGATGCGCCAAGGTGAGCGACCTTCTTGTAAAGACATTAGTACATGTAAACGAAAATAAATGACGAATGACGTAATATACCGAATTAAGTACTTTTTAAAAGGTAAACCAAAAGTAGTTTATATAAAGTGTTTTGCACCATATGCTGGCTCAAATAAGAATAAAGATGATAGACGGCCAAGTTTTAATGAGTTTATGTCAAATTACGCAGAAAGAAATAGTGCTAGATTCGATGTGGACACAGAAGTTCAGTAGGATCTTTTTATTTTTCCGGACAACATCTATCTAGCCCACTGTTTTGCACATAACCTCGAGATAATTAAAGAAATCTTGTCCGTGTTCGATAAGAGAAGTTCGGCCTTTTGGACAAGTTAAAACATCAGCAGCCTAAAGTTGGAAGAATACTGCGATTAGAAGATGGTCCTCAGATTGTGACCAGGAAGTCTTATAGATATAGAGAGTATACATTATTGAAGACTTTAACGCTAAGGTGAGAAAAACTGAAAATTAACCACATTTGACAGATATTGTCGGGTTATTTGGCTTGGCATTAGAAACAACAGAGGGGAACGTCTCCTACAGTTTGCCAGTGAAAACAATCTAGTGATAACAAATACTGGATGTCTGGAACATAATGTGCATCAGATCATAAACTACTAAAAATGAACTGCAGGCTCAAACTACATACAACTAGAAAAATACATCAGACAGAACTGCTAAGGGTAAATAATACAAAAGAATTCCAGATGAAACCGATAAACAAAAAAAAATACAAATTTTAGAAGATATAAATAAAACGGGGAATGGAATAAAAAGCTGGATATATTCAGTGAAAAAAGAGCGTAAAACGCAAAAGAACAAACATTGGATGTCAGGGGAATCCTTAGAATTAGTGGAAAAAAAAGAGTTATGCTACAACATACCACAAGAAATAGCGGAACTAAAGAAAATCTATGTGCACTAGAGATAAAAACAACCATTTAAATAACGTGTGCCAAGAACTGGAGCAATATGCAAACCGTCATGAAAGTCATGAACTATTTAAAAAAGTTATATAATTTGGTCCGAGAGTTTCAGTCACAACTTCAAGCCATTTAAAATCATAGTGGAGAAGTAAAAACCGGCATAGAAAGCATGGGAGCGACACAGACATGGAAAAATTACTGCTCATAATTATATAAGACACTTCAAACGATGCATCAGTCTCACAACACAAGAAACATGCAATCAGAGAGGCAGAACCAATAATCTTACAAGCAGAAGTAAAGAAGGCTATCAACCAACTAGGAAACAAAAAATCTCCAGGGATCGATGGCATACTAGCGGAGACTCTAGAAGCAATGGGCGAGATTGGCGTAGATGTAATAATGGATATGTGCAACATGACAATGGCGATCTTTTGCATGCCGCAAAAGACAGACGTCTGGCCTTAAGATAATGCGCCAACGCACTATAGATGCAAGGCACTATAAGAAGAAGCAACATGATATGGATCACAGGTGAATGGCCTGTGTGGTGCGAATTAACCTTTATACCTATCCATAAAAAAGAATTACTAACCATATGCAGCAATTACAAAACTATGGCCCTTATTCCCCATGCAAGCAAAATCCCGCTATATATATTCAATGAACGGTTAAAGAACTTTTTACTTCCAGAGATAGCAGAAGAACAATGCGGATTCGTACAGGGAAAAGGAACGCGGGAGCAGAGACTGAAAACCTGACAGATCATAGAAAAATCGAGAGAACACAACATACCAATACTGCTCTGTTTCGTAGATTACACAAAGGCTTTCGATTCAGTAAAATGGGATCCCCTCTAGAGTATAATGAAAATTATGGGAGTACCTAAGCACCTAGTTAACCTAATGAGAAATCTGTATGATAAAAACTCAGCCAAAGAAAAAATACACGAAATATATTCAGATGCGTTTAAAACAAAGAAAGGAACTAGACAGGGATGCATAACATCACCATTATTATACAACATATGTATATTCTGAATAAATAATAAGAAAAGTTTTAGACGACCGGGATGTAGTAATCACTATAGGAGGCAGAAAAATCAGCAACCTGAGATACGCAGATGGCACACTTATACTAGCAGCGAATAAAGTAGAAATGATTACCACCATTGAATGGCTAAACCAGATAAGCGAAGAATTCGCCTTCAGATCAACACCGGAAAAACAAAAATATTGATCGTAGATAAAGCAAATATACATCTACCGCACATACACAAAGTGGCGAATTTTGAAGTGGTAGACAGATTTGTATACTTGGGCTCCCTAATAACCAACAATGGCGATTGCCTTCTCAGAAATCAGGCATAGACTAGCAATGGCCCGAACCGCAACAGCTAAATTGATTAATTTGGATATGGAAAGAGCGAACAATAACAAGGAATCTCAAAACTATGAGTGTATTATATGCGTATCCTGGACAGAACATAGAACCAATCAGTCAATTCTGGAAGAGCTTCATATAAAAGACAGGCTATTAAAAAAAGTAAACCGAGCATATCTAATTTATTTCTGCCACAGCTAGCTGAACGGGGAAAATGTAAATATTGGTAGTAGAAGGAAAACTAAAAGGCCGAAGACCAAGAGGAAGATAAACAACACGGTGGGAAGACTAAATGAAACCTCTGGTGGAAAAATCTCTACATGAAATCGTCCATATGGCACAGGATCGCAACCAATAGAGGCAGCAAGCCAATAATATTTAGAATGTCACCACCCTCTGACAAGGGCTCAAGGAATGAGGAGGGCGGCTGAAACATCTTCGAAATCAAAAAATCCGAAAGAGCTTGTTGATATAGTAATTAATACATGCCAAGATATTGATATAGGAGGTCGTCCACCAACAAGATGGTCTGATGACATAAAACGGATCGACAAAAATTGGATGCAAACAGCACAAAACAGAAATACATGGAGAATAATGAGGGAGACCTACATCCAGCAGTGGATAGATCCGGGTTAAATGATGATGATGATAATGAAGATATTGACAATGATCAGGTATGAAAAGTAAAAGCTATGCTAGAATTTGCTAGCTTTGGTAGAATTTAAAGACGTTTTTGCCTTGGACGTTGCCTCAGTTTGCACATATTTGTCAAAAGATTTGTTAATATCACTAATCCCTTGACGAATCTAATCGAAGAGCTTTTGAAGTGCCAAAAAACTTTCGAAGAGCTGCCAAGCTTATTTCGGAGATCTAAGATGGACAAGAAAAACTCATCACTTACTTTAGAAAAGTCATGTCTGTAGCTAATTGTATCTAAAAAGTAAAGTGAGAGAAATATTGCGTCAGTTACATGATGATGTATCAGATGGATACTTTGGTATTATGAAGGCGTTACAAAACATTTGAGAATGGTTCCATTGGGTAAATTGCAAAGAAGATCTAAAACGATGGTGCCGAAAATGCGAGTTGTGTGAAACAGGTAATGGTCCTTTTGATAAAAAGAGGACACCCATGAAACATACAATGTTGGTGGTTCTACGAAAAGAGTAACCAATGATATTGCAGTACCTTTCCCAGAAACAGATGGTAGAAATAAATATATCTTTGTGGCAATGGATAATTCTTTAAAATGGACTGAAGGATATGCAATCCCAAACCAGGAGGCTTTTACGGTTGCAGATATACTGATAAAAGAATTTGGGTGCTTCATTAAGTCCCTGAAGTTGACGATTAACATGGCAAAACCCTCTCTGTCTTGAACTATTCTAAGCAGTTGTTCTGCTATCCTAGTCCCGGTCCATTCCTTGATATTTTTTAATCAAAAGACTTGTTTCTTCCAATTCTTCGTCTTTCGATTTTTCCCCTTATAATAAGTTGGAGAATATTATAGCGACGTCCCTATAGTCGGAACGGGAACTCGTCTAAAACGTTTGTCGATTGATTGGTGCCAATAAAACCAGAACGAAACCTTTGCATTCTCCCTAAAATAAAATGGTCGATAGGATTAATTGAACGCCTTTCCAAAGTTGTAACAAAATATCAAAGATATTGAAACCAGTATATTAATTTATTTTTGACGGCCTAGTGACGTTATTAGCCAGATCCCAGGTCAGCCGGAGAGAAGTTTGTGTTGCTTGTAATTGTCCTTGTTCTGCCCACAACTCTAACAGTTTATCATTGTAATGTCCCTGTAGCTTCATGTAGTACTTTGATAATAAAAGTCGCCGAGGATGAAGTTGGTGTTGCGATAATGAAGTTGTCGAAAGTGAAATCTTCCACAGGAGGCTTCTATACAGAGGTTACAGAGAAATTTGATACACAGATAGTGAGAATTTTTACATTCTTGAGTTCAATGATAGCAGATGATTGTATGTTCAGACCAGGCTAGGCAAAGATAGAACTTCTATATTTTTCATGTGGTCGTTCATTGTTCAACTCCATATCAGATATACTAGGTCTAGAAGTCAGCCCTCTGTGGGTTTCCTCTATTAAAATACGTCATATTTATGTTGGGCACATATATCAGATAAAATTTCCTTATCGATATATATTCCCTCAATATTAATTGACACTATCAAAATGATAAGTCCTACAGAAGACCGTTTAGATCTTTGGGTGCCATCTCCTCTTAGAAGGTTAACATAATGGCAATCTTCGCCTGGGGTTCGATAATTTTACATTTTATTCAAGGTCTCTTTGATTTCTGATTTTGTTATATCGGGCATTAAATTTGATCCTTGGTTTAGTGTTTCAGTTTTTACTGTAATTGGAGGTAGCGTATTGTTATCTTATTCTCTTGATCTATATAGCTCTGTGTAGAACTCTTCGACTATTCATAATATTTTTCATCGTAGTTCGTAGTTCGTAGCTTCTTCTCCAACTCTGTTTCTTAGTTTGTTAACTTCTATTTTTTCCTTTTACACGCTCCTTCTCAAAACTTTCATGACCTTATTTTGTTCTAATGCTTGTTTAGTTTTTTCTACTTTGTAGTTTCTTATCTTTTCTTATTTCCTTGTATTTCTTGTGATCGTCTTATTTATTTTATTTAGCGCTTCTTTGCTTATACTGTTATCTCCTTTCATCTATCGCCTTTGGTCTATAAGGGTTTTCGTAAGTTGACTTAGTTTTTCATCCTTTTTGTTTGTTGGACAATATTTAGTTTGAGCCTGTTACATTGTCTTGTCGGTCAGATAGCCAAGCGGGCTGGGCGGCCGGTTCTCATTCGCTTCACTGCGAGTGCTTCAGTGGATGTGAGTTCGATCCCCAGCTCGGTGTACAGAAAACAAAAAGGCTAACGCAGCAGTTTAAAATTCTAAAATGAATCTGCGGCTTAGACTAGAATATGCTGGTGTCTGATCGGCCTATGGTGGCCTATCGGCCTAAGAGATAAGGGCTTGCGGCTCGGTGATACTCCTCCATAGTTCCCTACCGGAAGGTTCCCTACCGGAAGGGCGTACCGCCTAAAATACCGGTATATATATATATATATATATATATATATATATATATATATATATATACATTGTGTTGACTATTTGTTTGTTCAATATATTGATGTCTGTTTGTAACGATGTGCTGAACGTCCTACAGCGACAGCGTTCAACAGTTCGAACCGTGGGAGTATCGATAATCACGCATCCATTTCCACGACAAGACGATGAGGTGGAATCCGGAGCGGCTATTTAAGGTGAGCGACTGGCGGAATTAAAGGAGTCTGGTGGCTAACTTTTTCCATGGGTTTTTGCAGTTTTTACGGCTGTTACCTGGCATCTTGCATCTAAAGCATGTCGTTTTGGCATCGTACTCTGCTTGGTCCGTACGTCTCCAGTTTCTACGACAAATCTGATTTGCCCGGGTCTTTTCGTCTTCTAAAGCTTCGTATTCTTAGGCTAAATCTTGTAATTCGGTTAAGTTTTCGAAATCCCGGCGGCGAGCATAAAGCTTATATTCTGGTAACAAATTTTTGTATATCCTTTCGAGTACTTGGTTTCTGGAAAAAAATCCTTCTCGTCTGATTAATGTTTGAATCTCCGTGATATATCTATCCACTGGTTCGTTTTGTCTCTCTTTTTTGTTTCGGATTTGTCCCTCTAGTTGTAGCAAATATCCTCTGGGATAGAAAGCTTTTTTTAAATCTTCGCTGAAATCTGTCCACGATTTCCAATTTTTGTTATTGTTTCGGTACCATAACAATGCGTGGTCTCCTAACAATTCTGGTAATGCTCTTAGTAGATCTTGTTTATCGATCTCGTGGGCCAAGCTTAATTCGTCTATCCTCTCTAAGAATTCTATTGCATCCGAATGTTTCTTGTCGAAGTGTGTGTTCAACCTTCGTACTTGATTTAGCAATTCTGATTGTCCCATTTGTTTCGGTATTGTTAATTCCTGTAATTGTCTTCGGATGACCGAAATTTCCTGGGTCAGTGTGTCGTATTCTGCTCCCTTGGAAGTTTTTTCTTTTAGAATTGTTCCTGTCGCTTCCTCGCGATCTTTAAAATAGGTTCTGAGTCGTACTCTCAATTCGTCGACGGTTCCCTTGGGATTTCCCGCATTTTCCGGCTTCGCTCTGCAATTCCTCTTTGCAAAGGCGGTTTATCCACAATGTACCTGTTATTGAGTCTGTGGCTTTATCTGTCGGCATGTTATTAATTTTAGGTCTCTTTTAGCACTTCCTCAATTTTGCTCGGGCGCCAGTTTGTGACGGGTAGCTCTTTTGAAGCGACAGACTCAGTAAAACACAAGTTAAAATAAAAATAAATCTATTAATTTCAACGTATATACAAAAATAAAAATAAAATGTATTCTATGTCCCCGTCTGGATCCCACGAGAGTGAATTCCCCGGCGGACGCCTGTAAAAGAAAAATTATTATTACTAACAACAAAAATGGAATACGCGAATTCAATCGCACGCAGACTTATACTAGCTTCCACCTCAATCCAGTGGAAGCGCCAAACGCACTCGCAATCGAAATATTCGGTTGTGCAGATCCACGCTATATGGTAACGTTCAATGCACGATACATCAATCTGCTTGATTGAGGACAGAGTATAATCCTCACTACGGAAGTCTCTCTGTCCGGGTCGGCTCGCAGGTTCAATACACTAGCGAGCCTAGAGCGTTAGCCACCAGACTCCTTTAATTCCGCCAGTCGCTCGCCTTAAATAGCCGCTCCGGATCCCACCTTGTCGTCTTGTCGTGGAAATGGATGCGTGATTATCGACACTCTCACGGTTCGAACTGTTGAACGCTGTCGCTGTAGGACGTTCAGCACATTGTTACATGTTGTTGTTGTGTCTTTCAATGAATTATCAATATATTTTTCGAACTCCTGAATATTAGTTGGTTTTGTCCATTTCTTTGGTTGTTTCTTATTTATCATTTTGAGTCTTTGTTTTTCGGACGATATCCTTATTTTCGGTCTTAGTAACCTATGGTCATTACTTGTACTAAACTGGTTTAACACGTTTACGTCTTTAAATAATTATTTTTTTATTTGTTAAGAAATAATCGATTTCGTTCTTTGTGTTTCCATCAGGGCTTTTCCATGTCCATCTTCTGTGGATTTTCTTTTTAAAAAAGCTGTTCATTTGATAGAGATTGTTTTCCAAAAGGAACGTTAACAGTAGTTTACCTCTATCATTTCTGCCTTCGCTTCAAAAATTCCCCAATTTTATTTCATAGGGGTCTTCCTTGGTGTCTATCTTGGCATTGAAATCGCCACCTATTATTATGAAGTGATCAGGATTTTCCTTGATTGCTCAGGATATTTGATCATAGAATATTTGGACTTCTTCGTCTGGATATCCTGTAGTAGGGGCGTACACTTGAACGATCTTTAGGATATATATTGCGTTTATTTTGATGTTTAAGTAGACTACCCTTGTTGAGAATTGGTATTGATACAATTCTGTTGGCAATTCTTGTGAGATAAGACTCTTTCCCTTTTTTCTTACTTCACTAATACCCACAATACCACAATTTACTTTTGAGACTTCTTTTTTATTTCTTTGAATCTTTCCTCGGAAGGAAGTGACAGGGCATTATATGTGGCGATGTTGAGGTTTATCTTCTTGACGCATTGAATATGGTTGGTTTACAGTGGTCGGGTTTTTCGTATTTAAACACCGTACTTGCATGTTGGTGGGTATTCATATTTATTTCCACGAGTAGCTGAGGACTGTTGGTCGATTCCTGTAGAGCTCCGAGTTCAGGAACAAGGCTGATATTCAATGGAATTTCGTCCAGTGTCCCAAGATGGCAGCGTGACGTGCGATCATTCAGTTTTTAGCACGATAGCTTCTATCTTAACATGGATTTTTTGCATCTGGTTTTCTCCATATTCTTATTGGTTAGGATGGGAAGGAAAAGAAGTTGTAAATAGGAATTTTATGGGTCTTGACATGGTTCCCCGTGGGAAAGGTATTTAGAAGCAAAACCATGAGCTCGCGAGGGCAGGTTTGCTATTCTTGAGGTAGATCTGTCCTCTGCCGGGATCGCAAAGGAGTATCTACCCGCTACCCATCGATTTCGAATACAAATTAATTAATAGTGGTGATAAGAAACAACCTTGTTGCACTCCTCGTTAGATTCGTATATTTTCGGATGTTGTGTGTTCTATTTCAATTGTTGCCGTTTGGTGCCAATATAGTTCTGAAATAGTTCGCGAATCTTGTTCGTCAATTCCAGTTGGTCTCAGATTTTTTATTATATTTTGGTGATTAACGCAGTCAAATACTTTTCGATAATCAATTAAACAAGCATATACATCCATATTCATATCTCCGCATCGTTGTATTAACACATTTAAAGCAAAAAAAACTTCTCGTGTTCCCAATCCGTTTCGAAATCCGACTTGAGTGTCACTCATTTGAAAGTCACACTTTTTGTAAATTCGTATATATCAAGCTTAATATTTGATAGTCATCGCATTGTGATGCACTGGATCGCAATACGATACAACTGATTTTTTTGGTAATATTATGAATGTTGATTTTAGCTAGTCTGATGCTATATTTTACTAAATAGTGCTGTTATAAAGTCTAGGCTTATACTTTCGTTGTCTGCAATTAATTTGAGTATTTCGACATTGCTAGTGTCTGGACCGGTAGCTTTTTCTTTCTTCTTAGCTTTTACTGCATGAATAACTTTATTTTTGGTTATTTCTTGATCTTTTTCATTTATTCGATAATCTGTGGATGGTGAAGAATAAGGTCTATCGTCATCGTTGAACGAGGTTTTTGAAGCTTATTATGTTTTACTGCTGCTAACCCGATATTTTTATCCATTACGTCCTTAAAACAATCTCAAGAGTTCTTATTTAATACAAATTAATTTTTATTTTTTTTAACCGATTATATTTTCCAGAAACAAACAAATTATTGTAAGAAAGTTCTAATAGGAAATTGGTTTGAAGATTCTTGTGACTACAAGAAAAACAAATACAATCACAAATCCGAATATGAATGTCAGTATGAAGAAAAACCAAATACAACGCACCCTCGCTCAGTTATTTGGGATACTACTCTAAAGAATCAGGTAACAGCCAGTACATGCAAGAATAGAATAGAATAGAATAGAATAGAATAGAAGAAAATCTATAGGTATACCTAATTATATTTTTTACACGATGAGTTCTGGTCATTCATATTGATGCGAAGACACAGGTACGGACATGATGGAAAAATTCAAATAGTTTTGATATTATATACAGTATTATTTAAAAAAATTTATTAAAATCCTTTGTAAAAGGTATATATTTTTAAAAACCCAAACGGGCTGTGTTAGACAAAACGTTTTCGGAATCCATTATTCCATCATCGGTGTCTAGGAGTACATGAATGTAGCCACTAAATACATGGGTAAAAACCCGTTAACAAATAATTAGTTACATTTGTTTTACATTATATTTTATAAATTATTAGGATGTTAAAGTTACCGTTGGATTAGGTAACATGGCGACATATGACTTTGCAAGTCCTGAGACGGTGTGTCTACGAGGACTTTATGGAAGCAACTCTGAGTTGCTTCCATAAAGTCCTCGTAGACACACCGTCTCAGGACTTGCAACTTCAACGTGGAGTCATATGTCGCCATGTTACCTAATCCAACGGTAACTTTAACATCCTAATAATTTATAAAATATAATGTAAAACAAATGTAACTAATTATTTGTTAACGGGTTTTTACCCATGTATTTAGTGGCTACATTCATGTACTCCTAGACACCGATGATGGAATAATGGATTCCGAAAACGTTTTGTCTAACACAGCCCGTTTGGGTTTTTAAAAATATATACCTTTTACAAAGGATTTTAATAAATTTTTTTAATATATGGTATACAGCCAAATACAGGAACGTAGATTCCTTGTGGATATTATTTAAAGCATATTTACTGCAGGTTAAAGTTATCTAAAACTTTAATAAAAAGAATTTACATAAAATCCTTTATTCGATTTGGTTTCAACAATTAGTTGGGACACAATCAGATATTTGTTGGTGTAAGGAACCAGCTGCTATACGTTGTTGTACCTGCGACGTATAACCATCATGTCAAATCCCGTATAAACATCGCTTTAAATTCATTGGAAATATCTACGTGTGAGGCAAGATTTATCGAGACGTCTTCTTTTTCGTTACTTTCAGAAATGCTTTAAACTTTATTCTTATCACTTATGGAAACAATGTCATCACTAAGTCCCGTTGACCTCTTAATCGATCTGTTATTAGAGGAAGACTTTACCTACAGTAAATTCAACCAACTTACATATCTAAACGATTAATGGAATTTTCAGAAACCTTTTCGTTCTAGTAAAAGGCACGGTAAACTGCACTGAAGTTCTCCATAATCTTTTTAATCACTTACTTTGTTTAGAATATTTTTGTCTGTATTATCAGTTGGAGTTAATTTGTATAAAATGAGGAGCAAAAATTCAAATGGAATTTTAAATATTATTGTTTATTTGGCTAATAATGAGTGTTATAAATATAATGGTTAACCTGCTGTACAATTATTTTGTAAATAACATTATAATAGTGTACTTACTGATTATTTACATTTATAAATCATCATCATCGTCACTAAATTAACTACCACTATCATTAAAATAAATCTATAATCTCTGGATTAATTTCACTAATTTTATTTTCCTGAATCCACCACTCTTCTATTAATTTTTCACATTTATTTACAGTTTTGGCCCTTTATTTCTTGAGTTGCATTTTTAAGAGCTTCTTGCCACGTTTCCCTAACTGCATCGTCACTGTATCCACTGCATCCAACGTGATTATCATAATACGTTTTACATATACCCCAAATGTGTTCGATGGTATTAAACTGACAGTGATACGGCGGTAACCGTAGTACTTGATGTCCATAACTTGATACAATTTGGTCAACTATATAAACTGTTGGTTTTTCATTACGTTTATATATATATATATATATATATATATATATATATATATATATATATATATATATATATATATATATATATATATTATTTTTAACTAACCAATTTTTTATGCTCGGTACGTTCCACGACTGTTTTGGCTGTTTCTTCAAAATCTCCGAATGGTAGGGTGCATTATCTAAAACTATAACTGATGGAAAACTCAGACTAGGTAACAATTTCTGCTCAAGCCATTTAACAAACATATCTGCTTTCATGTTTTCATGGTAATCAGCAGATTTTGATTTTGAAGAAAAAATCAAATCTACGTTTTCTATAAAGCCTTATTTCCCTCCTGCATGAAGAATGATGTGTCTTTTGTCTTCGCGATTTGTGTGTTTTATTGATTTTATGCTGTCGTCTTGCCAAATTCTTTTAATTCCGCCCTTTGCAAATATCCATGTCTCATCTAAGTATACAAATGTTGCATTTTCAGATTTAAGTCTAGTATATTCTCTCAAAAATTAATTCTTTTGTGAACCACTTTACTCCTTTCGCATAAAAGTAACCTATTATTTACTTTTTTGAATTTAAATCCTAAATCTCTCAACACTCTCCAAAGGCTAGTCCTCTTAATTTCAGAAACTTGTCTTTCTCTTATTTTGGCCAGTAAAGTATCTAAACTGACATGTTGATTGTTTTCACGCATTCGATACAAAATATTGCGAATTTCAAATTTTTCTCCATCAGGTAAGTCAATGGTCCTAAAATGTTTACGAGTTGTTTTCTTGTCTTCGTGATACTCAGTCACAGTAAGATCTTCTTAAGAATCTCTGACAGTCTTTATTACAGTTTTTAGCTTACTTTCACTTATCCCGAGTGCTTCACAAACGCGTTGATTAATATATAATAATGACTTTAAAGGTCCACCATTGTCTCTTTCCATGGTAAAGTATTTATGTACTTTTGCAATTAATTCATCAATATCTAACTTACGTCTAGGTATAATGGTCACTTAAAACTACACGTTTGAATTACAATATACTGAGTTTAGATCAATATGACATAAACTTTCTAACTGTTGTGCTTGAGAGGTAAAATATAATATAACCGCTTACGAGAATCCTATACACATTAAGCAAATTAGCCTAATGATCATTAGGAATGCCGATTGTAATTTAATTGTTTGATAAAAAGTTTAGAAATGGTTAGAAACCGTACATAAACAAATTAAAATGTTTCCAACAATTATTTAATTTTTAGTACAAGTATTTTCATTTGAAAATAAAAAGTTAAATATATTTACCAAACCCCTAACTCAATTGCAGACGTCTCATAAACTGTACACTCTAACAGACAAATGGCCAATCTAACCACCACTATCTAAATTGACAAAATAGTCTAGTTCTAGTTTACCCCGAAGTATTTTTTAACAAAAATTAAAAGTGATATTTTAGTACTTTGTATATCTACTTTGAATATAAATTATTCTTAGTACGGTACTATTTGTTTCAGAAAAAAATTATTAAACAAGTAGGCCAAAGAAATTTACGTTAAATAACATTATGCAATTAAAAAAAATGTAACAAAATATGCAAAACTATGAACAACGGGTTAATGACACATATATTTATTTTGTACCTAAAATTTAGCAAAGTGTTAAACATTATGTTTTTTGTAACCGTGCCAAGGCTTTTGATTGTGTAAATCACGACATTTTGACAAAAAAACTAAATTTCTACGGAATTCGAGGTATTTCTTTGAATTGGTTCCAATCTTACTTGAGGAATAGCAAACAACTAGTTAGAGCAAATGATTCTAGTCACAAAAGCATTGTATGTGGAGTACCACAAGGTTCAGTGTTAGGTCCTCTACTTTTCCTTATCTTTATAAATAACATCACTAACTTAAAAATCGATGGAAAAATTTTTCTTTTTGCTAATATTGCAACTCTTCATGCAACTATAACTTCTGATTTAGTCATTACACTTTAGATAAAAAAGTAATGAATGGGTACTAAATACTATTATGATTTTGAAGATTGCAGTATAGGTTAATTAAAAATAAGCTGAAAAGGGTGGGGTGGGGGCAATGTAACGAGTATGCTTGTGCAACGCTGCTAGTAAAATAAACCAAAATTTTGTTACGCCATTGATATAAAAAATGGAACAATCAACTGTGAACGTTGGTAAGATTGTTAAGGTGGGTTTCCACGTGCACGGATTATTGGAGCCAGTCGACATTGTTTTTATAATCTCTGCTACAATCACAAAAGTTAAATGCTCAAAAGCATCAGGAAAATGGTCGACAGAAGAAATAAAAAAGTTTTTAGAGGTGTACGAAGAATATCCTTGCCTATGGAACTACAAACTTCCATCATATAAAGATAGGAATCAAAGAGATGAAGTAAAATGGTTGAGATTATGTCGGACACTGTAAAACTTTGATAAATTTGTAAATACTACTTTTAGGAATTATATACGTGTACTGTAAAGATGTAAATGATTCTTCAGAAGCCAACAATCTTAATATCACTTGCAATTTTACACGAGCTGGTATGGCATCTCTCATGCGAGTACCTGACTTTTGGGTTTTGTTGGATATATGTTCTAATAAAAATTAGAGCTAGTCGAGTCATTCTCAGATGATTCAAATATGTGTCCATGTCTAATTCTTCTATTAAACTATTAGATGCCCCTACCGTACTTCGACGTGATATCCATGAATGGACCCACCACCTGCGCTTTCGTTTTTTCTGACATGTTTTCTCCATCTGAAAATTCTTTGCATTTCTAATGCTAAAATTTGCACAGTAACATGAATACTTGCACGTACTAATGCAGTGGACGCCATTTTAAATACCATATATATAATTTCGGTTTACAACGTTCTTCGACGTCTTCCGATTTCCAATCTCCATCTCATTCTATCGTTCCATAGATCGTCCTCCAGTTCTCTTTCTCTGATTTCTTTATCAACTCCTTCTTTCCAACTTCTTCTAGGCCTTCCTGGTCTTCGCCTAACTCTTGGTTGCCATTCAAGAATTTGTCTTGGTATTCTATTCTCCGGCATTCTCCTTACGTGTCCGTACCATCTGAGTTGTGTCATTTTGATGTCATCAGCAATATTATGTGTAACTCCCATGATTTCTCGGACTCTCTCGTTTGTTATTCTGTCGCGTCTAGAGATTCCCGCCGAGCGGCGCGGCGCCAGAAGTCCATTTCTGTTGCTCTAAGCATTTTCTCTGATCTGTCTTTTAGGGGCCACACTTCGCATCCATATGTTGTGATACTTTTTATTATGGTGTTGTATATTCTTCTTTTATTGTCTTTAGAGATGTTTTTATCCCACAATACGCTGTTTAGTAAGGCTATACCTTTCCTTCCCTGTGTATTTCGTTCCTTAATGGCTGCATCTAATTTTCCGTCTTGAGTGATCTTTACTCCTAGGTATTTGTAGTTATCACATAGTTTGATCTCTTGATTTTCCTCTACGAGAAGGTTATGTTGATCTCCTCCGATACTCATGTACTCAGTTTTTTCCATATTCACTTCCAAACCCCACTCTGTAAACTCTTCTAATAGTTTTCGCATCATGTAACTAAGGTCTTCAGAGTCCTGTGTGATGATGACCTGGTCATCCGCAAAGCACAGAGTGTACAAAGTTAAGTCTATTAATGGTATGCCCATATTCGTACATTTTTTCTTCCATTTGTTGAGCGCTGCTTCGAGGTATATTTTAAATAATGTTGGGGATATACAGCATCCTTGTCTTAGTCCCTTAGTCACTTTGAATCCCGGTGTTATCAGATTTCCTGTTTTAATACTTGTTGTTTGTTGGTAGTACAACGTTTTTACTGCTTCAATCAATTCTATATTTATATTTGTTTTCCCCAGTGCCTCCCATAATTTATCAAGCGGGATACTATCATATGCTTTCCTAAGGTCTACGAACGTCAGATGGACTTCTTGTCCACGAGCAACTTTCTTTTCAATTATCTGAGTAATAGAGAAGACATGGTCTATTGTAGATCGACCTGCACGAAAACCAGCCTGTTCTTCGGCTTCCATATCTTGGTATTCTTCTTTTCGATTTTTTATTATTTTCCCATATATTCTGCTAATACTACTAGTAACTGCAATTCCTCTATAGTTTTCAGGTTTCGATTTATCTCCCACCACGCTCATTTAAAACAACAGAAATGCGTAGAAACCAATGCTGGTGCTAGTAATAATGGCGCCACAAAACTGTCATGCTACTGGCGCCAATAATCAGTGCATGTGGAAACCCACCTTTAGATACATAAAGTGTTGCACACATTAGGAGTATAGTATTTTTCATATAAAAATGCGTGTACGTCATTCAAGATTTACGACGTCAGAACCCCACAGCGTTGCCAAAACATCAGAATAGTTAGTAAGTGAGGAATTTTTAAAATGTCACCTATTTGTCAAACTATTATATTAACAATACATAAGAAAACATTTTAATACAAAATTATATGCTCTAAATTTTAAACTTACCACTTTTAGAGCATTAATAATAAAAACGTCCCGCCATTATTTCTTGTTCAAAATAATCTATCTTATATGAAAGCTTATCAGCTTTCTACAGACTATTTAGTTGTTTTGGCAACAATAATTAGTTTGTATGTATTTAGAAATACAATTTATTAATATATAATATATTATGATCATATTCAGACATAAACATCAAAATATCAGACATAAACATAAGAAATCAAAACATAAACAAAATTCTTACTCTAAAAAAGCGGCAACACTTGAATCAATATTGCCACACGCTGAACTGTCAACAAATTTGAAGTATTTACCTATCAGTTGCGTACAATTGTCTAATATATTTAATTAAAAGTATTATTTTGTGGAATATTAAACTTGAAGAGTTATTTCATAATATTTATATTATTAATATGTATTAACAAATGTTTTTGGTTATTTAATCAATATAATTCTAAAATTCCCAATATAATGATGATTACATTTTTCTCATTATTATACCATGTTGACGCCTATGAAAGATCCAGCAGTTCCGTATGGGTTTCGTATTATTAGCTGTGTTAGGAAAATTTGAACTCTAAGGTTGACGTTCTGAAAATTTTAAATATAAGTGACGTCACTTTATATAAATTGTGACGTGCACGCATTTTTATATGAAAAATACTATATATGGCTGTTTAATATTTAAATTTAATATGGCGATTTTATTAATTTGTTTAAAATATTTATTTTTAGAGCCATGATGTTATTTGTGGGAATGAACCAGATAAAAGTACTGGGAGTTACATGTCTTCCTACTATCTATCCTATCAATTACTGCCATTGCTGGCACATAATAAAGAAACAAAGTTACCTAATCATCCTCGTGTGGGAAGAATGCCAAAGCATGAGGAACAATTTAAGAATTACGTAAGTAAAGATTTTGTTGGAATATAACAAGTTCTTCAATATCTGCCTACATTAAAAAAATATCGTTTTAGGGTAATCAATGTAATTATGGTCTTGGAGAATATAAGAAATCCATTTGGGAGTTTGAACAAAATGATCCTAGAAAAACAGCAAAAACGATAAATGAGTCGGTTTATCCAAAGCCAACAAATGAATATTATACATTTTACAGATGGTAAATGTCAAAAACATACGTTAACATTTAAATGTCTAATTATGATATATCCTTCTTCTTACATCAGGCAAGGCATTACCTGTTTGTGGCACATTCCGGCACCGTTCTTACATTAAACTCTATCAGGAAGTCATGTGCTGAAACCATATCAATAAGCCATAAACTTTCTTTTTGGTAGTTATAATTTCTCATAGCTACGAACTTTAGTGTCTGGTATACTCATAAATAGCACCCATCCCTTAAAATTTGATTCCCTGCTTGCTCCTGTGACATTTCTTCTATCAACATATGCTTTCCCTTTCGGTCTCCTGCGTGGAGATTTCTTTCTTAGTATGCCTTGCGTTGATTTCTTTGCATCCAACCGTATAAAACTAGCACTATGGAGTTAATGATAGGGCTTTCAATGCAATCTGTTTAATCCTTTCTCGGACTGCTTGTCGATCCATAGGTTAAAATCCATTCCATCGTCAACCGACTGGAGCCAAATACTGTCCAGTGCTAAGTACCGGTCCAAGAGTCAACATCGTTCACATCGAGTATGATATGAACGATCACCGAAACTTATCGATGAACATATTAAGCTTTATCGATAAGTTTTATTAGGGCATCTATTTTCATTAGGGTATCTTTTATATGCAATATTTCATTATTTTATACTATTTTTTCGGAATGGTTCTTAGGAATCACTGCTATCTCGATCTCCTTTAGAGAAAGAAGGTTTGTTACTTAACACTGCCACAATGTTTTGGTGAGAAAGTTTCAGCACAGCCCATTTTGTAATTTTCTCATCAGGGGTACTTCTGGTAGACGCAGACCACTCTTAGTCGACTTTATCACAGAAGTTCTCCCTCGAGAAATAGTTGGAAGTCTCAGTGGTATGACAACCTTGTTAATGTCAACACCTTGGTCCCCCATTTTCCTGTGATCTCAGTGTTTTATTAAGAACAGTACTCAAATTATTCTCTAATGTTGGTTTCTAACCCGATGTTATGGGTCTTCCCTACTGCGATCTATATATCATTAGAGCAGCTCGTGAACCTGTTGCTCCTAGGAAGTTTAGTTTATATAGAGGCTTTATATTACGTAAATTCTCTACGTATTTCATATGCTCTCAAATAACATATTCCTATGGGTATAAAAAAGTTTTAAGTGTATGTATAAAGGATGTCTCGAAATCCAGAGAAAGTACTTTTGTCAGTTTTTGGGCCCTTGTTAGAGTCTTTCTTTTTTTTAATTTTAATTAATATAAAAGAAAGTACGACCTGGTATCTTCAGTAGTTCATTTGTGACAGTTCTTTTTAGATATACAACTTCTATGGAGGTTTTATACGGTACAATATGACATTACTTGCATATTGCTACACTCTTGACCTCCTAGCAGTAGTATCCCCGGCTTAAATCCTCTCTTTAGGTCAAGGTGGAACATTACAAGGTGCCATGTATATTCTTTGTTGATTATTTATCGACAACTTGTTTCCATTTTTTACTTTTTGCGTCAGACTAGATATATTAAATATAACCAAATTTTGGCTCTTGCAATGTATTTAGAATAATATGCTTAAGAACCATATCGCAATTAAAATAACATTATTATAATATTAAAATAAACAAGTATCATCAATAGGAAGATTATATGGGAAGATACTGCGAGAAAAGATAGAGCAAGCGATAAAAGGCAAAATCGGGGAGGATCAGGCAGGTTTTATGGCAGGAAGATCATGCATAGACCACATATACACACTGGAACAACTGTTGGAAAAGAAAAAAATAGAGATATACATTTAACATTTGTGGACTTAAAAAAGGCGTATGACTCTGACCAAGGTCAAAACTATGGGAGGCAATGTACAAATTAGAAATACAGACGGAACTCATAGAAGCTACAAACGCTTTGTATAAAGAAAATAAAGTGTCCATTAAAATGGGAACAAAAATAATAGGAGACTTCACCACAACAAAAGGGCTCCTGCAGGGTTGTTCCACATCTTCAACCCTATTCAAAATATACTTAGAGAAAGCCTTGACTACATGGAAAAGAAAATGCGAAGGCATGGGAGTACCGGTACGGAACGAATACCTATATACGTTAAGCTTTGCAGACGATCAAGTAGTAATTGCACAAGACCAAGACAACCTCAGCTACATGATGAAGAAACTACAAGAAGAATATACCAAGGCTGGCCTAGATATTAACCTCGCGAAAACAGAGTACCTATCTACAAGTGAAGAAGACATAGAAGATTTACAGATTGATGACAACGTAACAATCAAAGGAAAGGATAAATTCAAATACTTGGGGTTTATAATCACGAAAAAGGCAACAGGCAACAACAGAGGAAGAAATTACACAAAGATTAGGACAAACAAGAACAGCAATCCGACAACTTAACTCAGTATGGTGGGATAGACACCTAAATATGAAGACACAAACACAGATTTATAAAACATTAGTGAGAAATATTATGACATATGGGGCTGAAAATTGGATTATAAACAAGAAAAACAGCAGTAAGATAGTAGCAACAGAGATGGAATGCCTGCGAAGATGCTGTAGAGTAACAAGAATTGATAGGAGAAGTAATGACGAAATAAAGCAAAGAACATCAATAGAAACAGACATACTAACATATATAGAACAAAAAAGACTAAAGTGGTATGGACATGTAAGAAGAACTAGCGCCAGCAGATGGATAAAGAGAATAACCGAATGGAGTCACATAGGAAGGAGAAAAACAGGACGACCCCGAAGATCCTGGAGGAACGAAGTAGACGACTCTATGAGTAAGAGAGGCCTAAACGATGGAGAACGGGACAACAGAGAGACATGAAAACGGTTCGAAAAACGAAGCGAGGGAAGGCAGTGAATACTGTAGAATCTCTGAATATATATATATATATATATATATATATATATATATATATATATATATATATATATATATATATATATATATATATATATATATATATATATATATATATATATATGTTCGGATAAGTTTCCGCGGTCAGATAAATGAAAATTACTGAGTTCTCGGGAAGAACCGCGTTGAGAATTTAAAACTCGACGTTTCGGCACCCATTTTGGAGCCATTATCAAGAGGGATACGGTTCGGTTCGAGTTCGGGGTCTCAATCTGCCTACTCCCCTCACTCGAGACGTACCAGTATCGTGTTCTATATTGCAAGAACTGTCTCTCGGCACTGAGGTCTCAATCTGCCTACTCCCCAGTGTCGAGTGACAACCGGTCTTACCATGTGTGGCTGCTTTTATACTCGCTGTATGCGCGGGAATGGTATGCGCTGACGTGGTCTGAACTGACGTGGCCTGAGCAGTGTGGGCGGGAGGTCGCTGAAGAAGGGGTCGCCATGTTGCCGGCAATCGTTTCGCGTCATCGCGCGTGTTCAAGCTGTGAGGCCGTTTTTCGATTTCGATAGCTTCACGAATGATTCTCGCTTTTAATGAGCGGATGGGAGCGATGGTTTTTGCTTTTTCGAAATCTATTTTGTGGCCTGTCTGAATATGATGTTGGGCTAGGGCTGAAGTGGTATCGGAATGTTTGACTGATAGAGAATGTTCGTAAATACGGTTATGGATTCGTCGGTTTGTCTGTCCTACGTATGTACGTGGGCAGCTGGAACAAGGTATCTCGTAGACACCATGGTCTTCATTGGGGATTTGGACTTTTACGGATCTAACGAGATTGGACAATTTGGAGTGAGTGGTGAAGATGGTTTTGATATTAAGAGGGATAAGAGTTCTACTGATCTTGTCAGTGACACCTTTAATAAAAGGTAGAAAGATTTTGGGTTGATCCGGCGGCAAGGTTTCTTTTTTGGATGGAATGGGGTTTAGAAGTTTTTGAATGCTTCTATTGATTTGGGTTTTGTGGTAGCCGTTTTGTAGGAGTGTTTGTCTTATTGAATTGATTTCGGATGACCTGTGATTGTTGTCGCTAAGTCTTATGGAACGGGAAATAAGAGTGTTGATGACTGAATTAAGTTGGGCGGGGTGATGATGTGACTGGGCATTGAGATAGCGGTTTGTATGAGTGGGTTTCCGGTACACGGAATAGGAAAAACTGTGAGGTGGATTTTTCTGAATAAGAACATCAAGGAATGGCAAAGACGCTTCAGACTCAACTTCCATCGTGAATTGAATGCTGGGATATATTCCATTCAGGTAGGAGAGGAAGAGATCTAATGTGTCTTTACCATGGGGCCAAATGACAAAGGTGTCATCAACGTACCGTAACCAGCAGGTGGGTTTGAGATTTGACGAGGACAAGGCTACTGTTTTGAAATGTTCCATGTATATATCTGCTATTACGGGAGAGAGGGGCGATCCCATTGGGGCACCTTTGATTTGACGATAGAAACGATTTTGGAACGTGAAATATGTATTAGACATGCAGTGTTTTATAAGAGATAATGTGTCTTGGGGAATTTGATGTTTAGAGTCCAAGATGGAAATGGTTTCATCGATGGGAATGTTGGTGAATAAAGAAACAATGTCAAAAAGTCAGGCCACGTCAGTTCAGACTACGTCAGCGCATACCATTCCCGCGCATACAGCGAGTATAAAAGCAGCCACACAGGGTAAGACCGGTTGTCACTCGACACTGGGGAGTAGGCAGATTGAGACCTCAGTGCCGAGAGACAGTTCTTGCAATATAGAACACGATACTGGTACGTCTCGAGTGAGGGGAGTAGGCAGATTGAGACCCCGAACTCGAACCGAACCGTATCCCTCTTGATAATGGCTCCAAAATGGGTGCCGAAACGTCGAGTTTTAAATTCTCAACGCGGTTCTTCCCGAGAACTCAGTAATTTTCATTTATCTGACCGCGGAAACTTATCCGAACATTTTATTCGCCTCTACGGGGGGGAATTTTTCATTCTTACCAAATCTTTTTCTAATCTTCTAACACGCAAATACCGTCTTCTCTGTGATCTTGCTTTTCTTAAATCATGTCGTGACCATCAAGTCATTCCAAAATCTTTACAAGTTAAACATCACACCAAATCTTCATCAATTTCCAAAATTCTTAGAGCCACTGGTTTTTCGCTTCTTAGAAATTCAATTCATTCCACCCGACGTAACTTAGATACAACAAATTCCCAACTTCTTAAAACCTACAATGACATCCACTCTTTCAATATCCATCCAGTATTATGGGACACTTTCGATCGTCTTTCTCACCAAAAAGCCCAACACATTTCTGATAACAAAACCCAAACCCAGAAACGCAAACTGGACCAACTTATCTCTCAGCAAAATCCACCGCCCGTTTTAAATCAACAACCTTCTACTGTTGTCCATAATTTCTCAGATATTCACATATCCGATTCAGCTACCAAAGCTCTGTCAAAAGGCTTCAATTTCTCTGTCACTCCTCTTTCCATTCCAACTGAGAAAATTATTTGTCAAACTGAAGAAGCTATTTCCCATCTTCCTTCCGACCAAGCCGAAGTTGCCAGACAAGATGTCGCCAGAATTCTCCGTACTTCCAAACCCCCACCTTCAAATATCAGTCTTTCAGAAAGACGTGCCCTCAAAGAACTTTACAACAACCCTGACATCGTCATCCTTCCGGCCGACAAAGGTAATGCCACCGTCATTCTCAACTCTTCTAACTATTTCGACAAAATGTCCGAACTTCTGAATTCCACAGAATACAAACATGTCCCAAATGATCCAACCACATATCTAGAAAAAACGACCAAATCCATTATAAATAAGTCTACTCTATCTCCAGACCTCAAAAAATCTCTTATACCCAGAGAAAAATCATCCCGAATTCCAAAGATATACGGCCTTCCAAAAATCCATAAGCCCAACGTTCCCCTAAGACCCATCGTCAGTGCATACAACTGTCCCACTCAGAAATTGGCAAAACATCTCGCTTCATCCTTACAACCATTAGCCGAAAACGCCTCGTCCTTTGTCAAAAACTCTTTTCATTTCATTGATCTTCTGAAAAACTTTTCTATTTCGCCCTCGGACATACTAGTCAGTTTTGACATTGTTTCTTTATTCACCAACATTCCCATCGATGAAACCATTTCCATCTTGGACTCTAAACATCAAATTCCCCAAGACACATTATCTCTTATAAAACACTGCATGTCTAATACATATTTCACGTTCCAAAATCGTTTCTATCGTCAAATCAAAGGTGCCCCAATGGGATCGCCCCTCTCTCCCGTAATAGCAGATATATACATGGAACATTTCGAAACAGTAGCCTTGTCCTCGTCAAATCTCAAACCCACCTGCTGGTTACGGTACGTTGATGACACCTTTGTCATTTGGCCCCATGGTAAAGACACATTAGATCTCTTCCTCTCCCACCTGAATGGAATATATCCCAGCATTCAATTCACGATGGAAGTTGAGTCTGAAGCGTCTTTGCCATTCCTTGATGTTCTTATTCAGAAAAATCCACCTCACAGTTTTTCCTATTCCGTGTACCGGAAACCCACTCATACAAACCGCTATCTCAATGCCCAGTCACATCATCACCCCGCCCAACTTAATTCAGTCATCAACACTCTTATTTCCCGTTCCATAAGACTTAGCGACAACAATCACAGGTCATCCGAAATCAATTCAATAAGACAAACACTCCTACAAAACGGCTACCACAAAACCCAAATCAATAGAAGCATTCAAAAACTTCTAAACCCCATTCCATCCAAAAAAGAAACCTTGCCGCCGGATCAACCCAAAATCTTTCTACCTTTTATTAAAGGTGTCACTGACAAGATCAGTAGAACTCTTATCCCTCTTAATATCAAAACCATCTTCACCACTCACTCCAAATTGTCCAATCTCGTTAGATCCGTAAAAGTCCAAATCCCCAATGAAGACCATGGTGTCTACGAGATACCTTGTTCCAGCTGCCCACGTACATACGTAGGACAGACAAACCGACGAATCCATAACCGTATTTACGAACATTCTCTATCAGTCAAACATTCCGATACCACTTCAGCCTTAGCCCAACATCATATTCAGACAGGCCACAAAATAGATTTCGAAAAAGCAAAAACCATCGCTCCCATCCGCTCATTAAAAGCGAGAATCATTCGTGAAGCTATCGAAATCGAAAAACGGCCTCACAGCTTGAACACGCGCGATGACGCGAAACGACTGCCGGCAACATGGCGACCCCTTCTTCAGCGACCTCCCGCCCACACTGCTCAGGCCACGTCAGTTCAGACCACGTCAGCGCATACCATTCCCGCGCATACAGCGAGTATAAAAGCAGCCACACAGGGTAAGACCGGTTGTCACTCGACACTGGGGAGTAGGCAGATTGAGACCTCAGTGCCGAGAGACAGTTCTTGCAATATAGAACACGATACTGGTACGTCTCGAGTGAGGGGAGTAGGCAGATTGAGACCCCGAACTCGAACCGAACCGTATCCCTCTTGATAATGGCTCCAAAATGGGTGCCGAAACGTCGAGTTTTAAATTCTCAACGCGGTTCTTCCCGAGAACTCAGTAATTTTCATATATATATATATATATATATATATATATATATATATATATATATATATATATATATATATATATATATATTCAGAGTGCATACATTCCTAAACGAATTAGTGATAAAAATATGAAGATATACAATGATGATTAGAAAAGAAGTTGACAAGGGTGAAATATTTAAAAGAAATGGAATGTTTTGCTGGCCAACATATCATGTAACAGCTACGTCATAAAAAATTAGAGAACAAAGTAAATGTACATAGTCTATCAAGTAACTCAAATAATGATTTCACCTTGTAACCTGTTTTGTATTATCCTATATTGTCGGATTTTTTTTTTTACAAAAATAATTACTAAGAGCTACAATATTTAAATATAAGAACGTAGGACGATACGCACGATAGTGCGAATGTAGAACGCACGATAAGTACTTAGCCTCACCGCCCGATGGCGCCACTATCTCAAGAGAAATCTACTATCGTGTAAAATATTCTCCTAACGGCTAATGTCAAAATTTCAGCTGAATCGGACTCGGCAGTTTTGTTTCGACTGCCTGTGAAAGCGAGCATGTCCGCGGATTTTAGAAAAATGGAAAAAGAGCAATATCAGTCGATGATTCGATTCTTGTTTTTGCAAGGGAAATCGCGCAGCGAAATCAAAGAGCACTCGGATCCTGTGTACGGTGACACTTCTCCTTCGATGGCAACCCTCAAAAATTAGTTTAAAGAATTTCAACGTGGTCGCACGTCGGTTTTTGATGAGCCACGCCCAGGTGCCTCGAAATCGACTACCATGGAGGATAATGTGACAAAAATCCACGATCTCGTATAGGCAGACCACTGACTGAAGGTACGCGAGATACTTGAGACAGTAAGCAGCTCAAAAGACCGAGTATGCCATATACTATGTGAAATTTTGGGCATGAGAAAGCTAACGGCGCGATGATTGCCGCGTTTGCTCACTCCGGACAACAAGCTTAACCGTGATACCACTTCAGAGCAGTATTTGATGCTATTTAAGAGTAATCCGAAGAAGTTTCTGTGCTGTTTCGAAACTATTGACAAAACATGAATCCATTGGTACATACCAGAAATCAAGAACAGCATCGCCATGGTGAAATTGGTCGAATGGGGCTACGAACTCCATAATCATACCATATTCTCTAGATTTGGCCCTGCGTGACTTCTTTTCTTTTTGTTTCCAAACTTGAAAAAGGCACTCGTCGGGCAGAAATTTAAACCGTATTTTTCAAACGGTTTAAAGAAGTTGGAGCATCGCTGGGTCAAGTTCATCGAGCTAAAAGTATACTATGATGAAATAAATCGTCACTTTTCCAAAATTTTCGTTTTTTTTGTAGGCTAGGTACTTACAGGGCCACCCTAGTAAACTACACTTTACTGAGACGCCTTCAATGAATATGAACAATCTTAACACTTAAACCAACTCAACATAACTTTGAACTAAACGCAAAAAAGAAATGAGCTCGAATAGGTTCTATTTTATAGTTAATTCTTTCATAGAGAATGGGGTGTTACTACTATTATTTCTATTGTTAAATATTCACCGCTCTCTGTTCTTTTCTTCTAGAAAGTACAACCCCAGCAATGCAGAGTCCTGAATATCCTTAGAAGACTCTTTGTAACCTGTGTCCTTCAAGACATCGTGGCTTTTTGTCATTCAAATAACTCAGTACAATGCGGTAAATTTTTACTTGGTGATTGATTACCGCAGTAATCTATTTAAAAGTTTTTTTACATTTATATATCCTTACTTTATCTATTCCCTCTAATCAATGCGCTTTTAGAGATTTTCATATTCCTATCATCCTATTTATTAGCCCCCTTTCAGACGAGGATACTGTATCCGAGATACGCGTATCCGAGACGCAGATATTACATAGACTCAAATGGAGCTTTTCACACGAGACGCGCGAGAGATACAGTATGCGAGATACCGAATTCAGTATCTCGGACTTTCCTGTCGCCGACGACTGAATGCGTATCCCAGATACAGAAGAAACATTACGTTAAATGAACGCTTTCAGACACGAATACTTTTGCACCACATTCCATAGACGCGCGATTTTCTGTCGAATAATTGTGAATGAGCAACGAAAGAAAGACGTGTTTTCTGAATATAGTTAAATAATGGAGCGTACTGTATTTGATAGTGACAAATTTATTTGTTTGGTACAATCAAATCCCTGTCTATGGGATACAGCATCGCCAGATTACTGCAATAGAAATAAAAAGCAGCAGTGCTGGGTCGAAAATTCTAAGCGACAATTTTGAGGCCATGACTGCAGTACAGCAAAATGAATATGGTAAGAAATAAACATGTTTTTATTATAAATACATAGTAGAATAGTTTAATATTTTGTTTCATGCGTATACAGTTTAGTTTTAAAAGTTTGCTAATTGGAATTTTGATTATTTAACGAATATAAAACTACATTATTGTGAAAGGAATACGGTCATTTTTTATTTAGGGCGAGGTAAACAATTTACAAATTGGAGATAAGTACACATATTTATTTTAAATTTAAGTCATAAAAAAATCGGTAAGATAGTTTCGAAACAAATTCAGATTTCTGCTTTAATCTGGAGCCTTCTAAAAATTGCAAGACATGGCCAGACGATGATAAAGATATTAAAAAGAGACATGGGGAATCTAAAATTTGCATTCCACGACATGTCTATTCATCTAGGCAGAAATCCTAACGAATTTGTTTCTCGTACTCATACAGAGTAGATCCGAATAAAATGAAAAAGACAGAAAAGATTTGATTTCACGTTCAAAGCGTCTATGTATCTATTGATACGTATTTCGACTTAAAAAGTCTCATCAGAATAGTTATTCATAGCCGTTCTTAACGTGAAAAATAATCTTCTCTGTCTTATTAGAAGTAACAATAACATGACTTCGTTATGGACGCAATAGCGACATCTGATAGAAAAATCGGTAAGATAGTTTCGAAACAAATTCAGATTTCTGCTTTAATCTGGAGCCTTCTAAAAATTGCAAGACATGGCCAGACGATGATAAAGATATTAAAAAAAATTTTAATATCTTTATCATCGTCTGGCCATGTCTTGCAATTTTTAGAAGGCTCCAGATTAAAGCAGAAATCTGAATTTGTTTCGAAACTATCTTACCGATTTTTCTATCAGATGTCGCTATTGCGTCCATAACGAAGTCATGTTATTGTTACTTCTAATAAGACAGAGATTATTTTTCACGTTAAGAACGGCTATGAATAACTATTCTGATGAGACTTTTTAAGTCGAAATACGTATCAATAGATACATAGACGCTTTGAACGTGAAATCAAATCTTTTCTGTCTTTTTCATTTTATTCGGATCTACTCTGTATGAGTACGAGAAACAAATTCGTTAGGATTTCTGCCTAGATGAATAGACATGTCGTGGAATGCAAATTTTAGATTCCCCATGTCTCTTTTTAATATCTTTATCATCGTCTGGCCATGTCTTGCAATTTTTAGAAGGCTCCAGATTAAAGCAGAAATCTGAATTTGTTTCGAAACTATCTTACCGATTTTTCTATCAGATGTCGCTATTGCGTCCATAACGAAGTCATGTTATTGTTACTTCTAATAAGACAGAGATTATTTTTCACGTTAAGAACGGCTATGAATAACTATTCTGATGAGACTTTTTAAGTCGAAATACGTATCAATAGATACATAGACGCTTTGAACGTGAAATCAAATCTTTTCTGTCTTTTTCATTTTAAGTCATAGAGTTTAACTTTAAAAAGTCATAGGAAGCCGTTCTTTTGATGAAATAATTCTACGCATAGTTGTGTCTTTTTTACTCAATTGAATTTCCAAAATTTTGTGAAGTTCTTCAAACGACTTCACAGACATTCGAAAATAATTAAAAAACTTCGATGGATCTTGCAATAAATCTTGATACAGCAAACTATACGTTCCCTTGGTTTCTCTTAATTCTACAATAGGATGAACCCACAAATTACGTCGTCTTTTCAGTTTCTTTTTCTTTAATATGTACCACAGCATAACACACTCTTCTACATCCATAATCCAAAAATATAACCGCACTGCACTGCTACTATTTTCATACTAACGAGCATGCCCGTGAATCCGATACAGCCGCCATCGAAAATTCTGTATCTCGCATACAGTATCTCGGATACAGTATCCTCGTCTGAAAGGGGGCTTAGGCGGGGACAACGAAATTCTCAACCTCATCATATCTTCTCTTATAGTTTTGTTTATTTTTTCTCTACTTAAATAAAATCTCTAAAAAAATACAAATTATTTTAAATTCTATAAGTGTTTTGTAAGAATTGTTTAATTAATATACTTTTTATAACTTAGGATTCGTAGAAAACCCCAGAAAGGAAAATACGGCGATGAATATGTTCCTGTTCCACCGAACCATCCTCGACTGTCTAAATGTAATCCTCTAACTTGGAATTGCTAATACAGTAGAAAAGATTGCTCGATATAAGAATCTTACATTATACTGTAAACACATACGAAATAAATAATTCTACATTTTCTTGTTTTTGCACAAACTGGAGACAATTAGCTTGGCACAATGTAATAGTATGCTTTGATTCATTTAGTTTGTGCAACATTGTTTTGTAAATCAATTTTTGAAGCGAGCTTCTATACTGGCGTTGTATTTTACTTTTTTCTCTATAGTGAAATGCTCAGGCGAGCGTCATGGAACTAGCGCCACGGGTAGCTTCATGGAATAGCGGGTCTTCACATCGATTTACTACTCTCGATCAATTCGTTTCTAGTCATCATAATATATTTACTGTAAGCAGGTTTAAATTAAAAACTACACGAAAAAGAGAATAAATATTCCCCTTCTCGGTCACTCCAGGAGTGCCACATCCGGTTTTTTTTTTCTATTTGTTCAAACAACATGCTGGATTCCATAAGCTGATTGAAGTCCTAAAATTTGAGGCGGCACTGCAAACTATTTCTGAAAACATAAAAGAGTTCAATGTTCATAAATATGGTTTTCACACATAGCTAATTTACCAATGATTTTTAGAAATTTTTAATAATTTCGTTGACAAATTCTGTTTTTTGAAAGAATTAGGTTAATCTGTTTACACTTAATTATAGCCATCAAATACTTTATATGTGCTATCCGTCGATTCATACATGTTTTTGCACCTCGGTCCTTTAACATTATACCACAGAATAAATAACAATCAGAATGCCCTCTTTCAGATGCCGCCTTTTAAGTGTGTCAACATTTGACCGTCATATTTTAAACGGAAACATAGACTCGGATTGAGAAATTTGTGACAAGCTACGACAGAAGCAGTAAATTTGAAATAATTTAATCTAATATTTAACTAAAAGTACAAATAAAATAGTGCATATTATATTTTTCTATGCATATCAGATAAAATTTCACTGAACAGCACTGGTTCCGTTTAAAACACGGCTGATTCCGTCTGCGCGTACTTATCTTGACAAGCAGAGTGGGCATTCTGATTGTTTATTATTCTGTGATTATACTATGCACTTCCTGGTAGTGCTAAAATAAGTCACCAATGGCTCAACATACATTTCGCGTTCATTATCATCGTGCCCTAAAGTATCACGGACTACGGACGGGGAGGTGAATCGCACAGAGGTGTGAAAAAATAAAAACGACAGTAAAAACTGTAACGTCAGATCGGGCGACCAAATATCGAATTGAATCGGAATCGAATCAAATAGATTATCGAACCGAATTTAATCGATTATCGAATCGAAATAGAATAGAATAAAATACAATCGAATCGAAATAAAATAAATTAAAACCATCGCTCCTTGCTTAGACGATAAGAAAGCTAAGCTTTCCTCCTCGGTCACTCCCAGAGCATTCCATTTTTTATTTATTTATTTTTTACTGTGGCTTATCTGTTCCAAGATCGTTAGTCAAAATTAAAATTCAGACTAGCCCGCTATATGGTTACTGCTTTCAGCAAGAAGTAGATTTTCTGTAATTGATCATGAATGCTTATTATTTACTTCGAAAATCTTGAATTTGAATATAGTATATTATTAGTATTATTATACAGATTGAACGAATTTAAAACGGAACATACGAAATCAATGTATTTCGGCTCAACTCCGCTCTAGGTGGTTGGCCAACAAAAGGTTGTCAAATAATTATATTATAAAAATCCAATACTTCAGCGGGCTGCTGGATTCTGAATTCATTCAAGAACAAGTCAAAACTAGACTACACTACACAAGCAGTTATTATGCTGTCAAACCACTTATCGCTTCCTTATAGTCCAAGAGATAGAGCCGAAATTTTGAACTGATCAGTAATATGACATTTCTCTATTCGGATATATTCATTGTAACTGCGTTAAGACTTTGCCTTACAGGCGGACGCCCCTCGTGGTACAGGGGGTGGCTATACAGGGATGAAGTTGTAATTTTTTTCAGAAAAATTAACGATCGACAATATGGCTGAAAATTTGCCCAGAGTAAGATCTTGGTATAACCAGACGAAATCCCAAAGGACGGACGCGAGAGTGGATACATAAGGGGTGGCGGAAAGGGGTGAAATTGCAATTTTTTGGGGAAAAATTAACGATAAGTAATATGTCCGCCATTTTCATGGCTCATTATTTAGCCCCTAAAAACTCTAAATCCAAAAGGGCGGACAGCTGGGTTGGTACAGAGCGCCATAAAACGGGGTCAGATGTACCACTTGCCTCCGCATTTTAGGTCTCGGTAACAATTTTCAAACTGATTTTATTATGATATTTTTATATCGATTGATTTGAAAATTTGTATGCTCACTTCTGTTACTATTCTGAGAAGCGTCAAGTAGAGTTTTCCTCAAAATTTTCCAAAAAAATTTCCGTAAATGAAAATTTTCGTAATTTTTTGAGGTAAAATCTAATTTATAGAATCCTTTCGATTTTCTGTAAGTTATACCATGATTTTTTTTCAAAAATTTTCAAACGATTTTTCCGATAAGAAAAAAAATTAGAAAAACTTTTCTAAAACATTTGATAAAACTCTACGTCATCGTCTGAATCTTTTATAGAATATTTTGTAGTTTTAAAATGATATTATGATAATGTTTTTTTTTTCAAACTATTTATTTAGATTTACTTTACAAATCACATTTTTTTCTTAAATATAAATATTTTACGAATTAATTTTTAATTGAATAAATGTTTGATATTTGATATTTTATTAAATTAAAGTAATTTTATAATGTTAACTATTAAATATTTTTGGTATAACAAATAGTAATTTTACTTATTTTTTATTACAATAAAAAGGTTTTTAAATTTATATTGCATAAATAATGGTTGTTCAGATATAAGAAAAATTTTATTTATTATTACATTAATAATCAAATACAAAATATATTATTTCTATTTATCAATAGGTAAAATTCAATTTGTAGAATTCCTTTAACATTTTACAAATAATTATTAATAAAAATCAATTTAATAGTGGAATTATCCATTTTTTAAGTTTTGAAATTTACTTTGTACTTAGATATTTTCAATATTTTTTTTAACTATCAAATTGATTGAATTTTTTTTCATTAGTTAATTATAATTTTACAAATTCTGTTTGGACATTAATTTTGCATCATTATTATTTTAAAATATTAAAATAATAATGATGCGTGTTCCATTTAGATCAGTAATTCTAGACGCATGCGCTAAATGTAATAAGTATCAAGATGCTTTTATCCAACTTGGTGAAACTGACTTCGATTGTAATGAAGTTTTTTGAAACCTTAGAAACTTTCATATGTCACTTATATGGAACAGGACTGACGAGAACAATTCCAAAAAGAAAAGTAAACGATGTCAGATTTTCACTATTTAACCGGCAGTATAAGTTGCATGATATGAACGAGCCTTTTTAAAAAAAAAACTAAAAAATTTCGATGCTTCAAGCTTACCACCATGTCAAGATGAATTACACCAACATCTACTGCGAGCCCATTATATTTCAAATATTTGGACAAATGCTCATAAAAAAGTACCAACAGAATTGATTGTTGAAGAACATGGTTGGGAGTTTGAAGATGAAACATATAAATTCAAATGGTTTAGTGGACCTCAGATGCCAGAATCAATTCGAGAAGTAGTGATTGAAAATGAAGCAGATAATGAATGTGATATTATTGAAAGTGAAAGTGACGAAGATGATGAATGTGATGACATCAGTGATAGTGAGAAAAATGACGAAATTTTTAAAGTTTTTCTAAATTTTTTTTTCTTATCGGAAAAATCGTTTGAAAATTTTTGGAAAAATTCATGGTATAACTGACAGAAAATCGAAAGGATTCTACAAATTAGATTTTACCTCAAAAAATTACGAAAATTTTTATTTACGGAAATTTTTTTGGAAAATTTTGAGGAAAACTCTACTTGACGCTTTTCAGAATAGTAACAGAAGTGAGCATACAAATTTTCAAATCAATCAGTATAAAAATATCATAATAAAATCAGTTTGAAAATTGTTACCGAGACCTAAAATGCGTAGGCAAGTGGTACATTTGACCCTGTTTTATGGCTCTCTGTACCAACCAAGCTGTCCGCTCTTTTGGATTTAGAGTTTTTAGAGGCTAAATAATGAGCCATGAAAATGGCGGACATATTACTTATCGTTAATTTTTCCCCAAAAAATTGCAATTTCATCCCTGTCCGCCACCCCTTATGTATCCACTCTCGCGTCCACCCTTTGGGTTTTTGTCTAGTTATACCAAGATCTTACTCTGGGCAAATTTTCAGCCATATTATCGATCGTTAATTTTTCCGAAAAAAATTACAACTTCATCCCTGTATAGCCACCCCCTGTACCCCTGTAGGGGCGTCCGCCTGTAAGGCGAAGTCTTAACCCAGTTACAATGAATATATTCCAATAGAGAAATGTCATATTACTGATCAGTTCAAAATTTCGGCTCTATCTCTCCGACTATTAGGCAAGCTCCTCTCTCCTTTAAAGGAGACAGATAGTTGAACGATATTTTATACAATGTCTATCACCGGGTATGGATTTATTTTTGTCCAAGTTTTATATTGGTCCACTATTTCAAATGCAGTTCAAACAGACATATATTAAATTGTATGTTCCGTTTTAAATTCGTTCAATCTGTATATTAGCTCTTATATTGTACATAACTCGAAAATAAGTATATTGTAGATTTCAAGTGAGTCGTTTGGTCTGGTAGATCTTTCAACACTGCGACCCGATTGATCATTTGTATAAAGTGCATATATGATCAGTTTAAAATATCTAGGCTTCTAAGGAAGTGTAATATCCGTTCAGGAGCTACGTTTGGTACCTATCAGGTAAGAACTTGTTACAGGTATTTATGATTTTGGTAAAAAATTCCTGAAAGTGCAGATAATGGTGCAGCCTTTTTAAAGATTAGGAAATTTCTGAATAACCCAATCAGACTCAATCTGCAAATCCGATATCGGATGGTAAAATGTTATATCCACTCTATTCTTCCCTATTGCGCCATAAGACTATACGATGAATTTGCCTTCAATGGTACGCAAATTGTTCTTCGTAAAATGAAGAAAAGTAAGTATACACTTCTTATGTACGTGAATATGTGAATAAAATAAGTGAAACTTTTGAATTCGTCATTTACTTTATTTACATTTGAAAATCGTTTAAGAATACAGTATGTTATAGCAAAAAGGTGGCAGTGTTTACTTCAATGAGGAAATAAAAGGGGAGTTACTAAACTAAATTCGAATTTGTCACAATTAATATTCGGGTATCTATTGTTTTCATACTAATTCCATTTCAACACCTCAGTCAAATAAAGTTATGTCACCATAGAACTAATCAAAGCTGTTTTTGTTCTAAACAAGGTAGTCTAAATAGTTAAAACAAACTTATGTATCATTTAATTATATATTGAAAGATACACTACCAGTCGTGGGCCATTAATATCACTAACTGCTATAAGTTACTGGCATCTACCCTGGACAATTTTTATGAACAGTGTACTCCAAAGCACTTGGTCAAACTGAGTAAGTTTCTATGAGCATAATGAAGCAATCGTGAAATTACAAAACCTCTATTACCTACTCGTGGTGTAAAGTCAGAAAAGGTATCCCCAAGGCTATTAAAGGTATATAGTGAATACATAATAGAGGCTGTTTTTAGTTGAGTGGGAAGGAGGCATTTCAGTAGGTGGACGAATCAAATTAAAAAGTCAGTGAGTAAATTGAGAATTACGAATTTATATATGTACATAGATCAACACCATCTACAGAACTAGGAAACTTCCTTTGGGTTGGCTGAAATCAACTTTCGTCACCTTAGCCAAAAAAGTAATGCATTTAAAGGTGACGGTTGCGTATGATAAAACTTGATGTCTCTTCCATTAAAAATATATATCATCCACATATACAAAAAGTGGGAGCAGCAAATAGACGATACCCAATTCGGCTTCAGAAATGGAGTGGGAACTCGCGAGGCTCTATTCTTACTCAATATACTTTCACAGAGAGGTCGTGACATGAATGTGGAAATACGCCTGCTTTATAAACTATAGCAAAGCTTTTGATTGCGTAAACACCAGAAACTTGCAAAGATACTCAGAGCAACAGGTATAGATGAGGGTGGCTTACAAATCATCACAGAACTGTATTGGCATCATATAGATCAAGTGGCTTAAGGATGGATGGCCACATGTCGGAGGAGACAACCATAAGAAAAGGTGTATGGCATGAATGTATATTGTCTCCACTTCTCTTTAATCTGTACTCTGAAAATATTTTCACAGAGGCTCTTTAAAGGTACCCATCTTAAGGTAATAGCGCAGGAATAACAATCAACGGCAAAACAAAGAAATAATAAAAGATATGCAGATACACTCGCTCTTGCCAGCATACTGCCGGATCTAGAGAAACTTACAGACATTGTAGAATGTGTCGAACGATATATTATGAACATTACCAAAACGAAAATTATGGTTTTCTCCAAATTGTCAAACAAACACAAGCTGTCCTCTGAATACATGATAGAATCGTTGGTCATTCCCTAATACCTGGGTGCACTAATGAATAGTATAGTATATATATTGAATAGTTGACGAAAGAGGTACTATCAAGAATTGAACAGGATAGAAAGACGTTTATCGGAATTAAAAACTTTTATATCAGACGGGATCTAGACATGGGACTTGAATCCGAATGCTGCGCTATTATGTATGCCCAATCTATGGCTGAGGGACTCCAACTTGGCCAATCAATAGAAAAGCATATCGAAGCTTTTGAAATTTACCTTTCTACGAGAATGCTATGTATTTCCTGGACTAAAAGAACAAAAAACACCGAAGTTCTGAACAGAATACAGAAGAATAAGGAACTGATGCGAACGTGTAATGAGGGAAGACATATACGCAATACTTCGGTTGATTATTGAAGGAAAAATTCAGGGGAAATGACAATAGGAAGAAGACAAAATTCATGGCTCAAGGACCTGCGACGTTGACTCGAAATAACATCGACCGAGATCTTCATAGCCGCTGTAGATATAGCCAATTGGATCGCCAATCTTCGAAGAGATGCGGCGCAGTAAGAAGCCAGGACCCTAAAGGAAACTGTGAACATAAAATTCTATGACCAGAACAGTTATGTCCAACTTCATGAAATTAAAGAAAAACAGGAACACAGTAAAACATATTAAGATCAATCTCGTAAAAATTCCTATTTCCACAATGTTTAGTTATTTTTTCGAAACCTGAACTATTAAAACAATATATAGGAGAAGAATTGATACATCTGAGATGTGGTGGAGAAAAATTCTTCGGATACTTAGCCAGAAGGATAAATAGGCTAGTTCGTAAGAAGGTTTCTCTAGCTTCGTAATTATTAGAATATTAACCTCTTTTGATCATAAGAGTGACGGCAATTTTGATAGGTGCAGGGAAAATCGGAGCGAAAGGGAAGTAGGAGGCGATCACCAAGCACAGGATAACCATTTAGTGAGTTCACATCAAAAGAGAAATAAGAACTCTGTAGAAAAACAGCATTCATAATAAGATATATCTCCTAAGATCTACAGAATAGAAGAAGCTAAAATTTAAAGATTATAGAAATATTACCTGAACTATTATTATTTCTTGATTATAAGTATTACAACAAAAAGTACTCAAAATATAGCGTATTAAAATCTAAATGCGTGGTATTATCTCGTATAAATATGCTTTACTTCTGGCCATGTAAACATCTTTTAGCAAGGTTAGTCAATGCTGTACAATTAGAAGAACATAAACAGCTGATCAATAAAGTACAATGGAATTTGTAGGATATATTCTATATTAATTTATTTGTAAAAAAATAATCATTATAATATACACCTGAGCTTTAAGGAATTATTATAAAACTCAACTAAACATAATCGAGCTTAATAGATGCCGGCTATTCTGAAATAATAGTATTTCAATGAAAGAAAAAAATATTAATACAGTTAAGTAGTCGAATTTGCATTTTGGTTTACTTTTTATGTGTTGCAGCTTTATTTAATCAGACTAAAGGCGACAATTGTTCGAAATCGGTATCCACCGGCGACGTATCTATGGATTTTACATTATCTACTGTTGCAGTAGTGGAATTTGAAGTAATAATAGTGTACTCATATTTAGTCTATATAAAAAAACGACGACAGGCAATCTGCAGAATATAGTCCCTATGAATATTTATGTGCGGTGGAGGAGTACAGTGCACTCGCCTATGTTAACACTATATGCATTTAAACGCGTTCAGTCAAATGAGTTAATCATAAGAAAAAAAATAACAAATGCAATATTATATGCATGAAACAAATTGCCAAGAGACCGTGTGAACTGAGTGGGTTTCGAATATTTTAATCATGTTTTATTATACACCATAAGCAAAGCAAAAAAATTCGTTTGGTACACATAATCCCTTCGACACAGTAAACCACATTAAACTTATTGATATTCTCAGAAAAACATTTATACAAGATGATGATCCGAGGATCATAGTCAACTTATATACACAACAAAAAGGCAAGGTTAAAATTGAGCAATATTATTCCAAGACATTTAATATCCAGAACGGAGTTCGACAGGGTTATGTTTCGTCACCCTTATTGTTCAATATTTACTCTAAATACCTATTTAGAGTAGCGATGGCAAATACCGAAGACGGACTTTTGGTAAATGGGATATTTATGAATAAATATAGAATATATTATATAATATACACTGTCCATCTTGCTGCGACTGCAGAAAACCGAATCGAAATGACTAGCAGAAATTTTGTAATGAGTCTTAATATCAATAAAACGAAAACGATGATAATCAGTAAAAACTCTAATGTAAATATCATTTCTTTATAAACGATAAACCACGAGAAAGAGTCCAAAACTTATCTACAGTGCAGGTTAAATCAGAATTGGGATCACAAGTTTTCAAAATGCAAATTCAATAACAAACAGAAAAACCCTAATACAAAAATTAAATAAACTCCTAGAACAATATATTAAGCTTAAAATGTATGAAATGTTGAACAAAAATTAACAATCACATTTGATATAACTTATGCAGTGATATCTATATCGCTTAAGCTTCTTAAAATATATCAAATGCTCCAATTATAAACACCAAAAATAACAATAAATAATAAAAATCACAGAAACTTCACAGTAATAACTTTTTAAAAAATAATTTATATTTGGAGCTAAAGATATAATAAACCTAATACTAAATACATACTCAACAACACTGTACTTAGTCAAAAATCGACCAATAGAGTGAATCAAAGCAGTATATTATTTTAATTATTACATGAATAGTATTTGAATGAATTGTCTAAAATAAAACACAATGGCAACATGGTTAGGTTAGGTTTATTTACAGTAGACTAGACATAACCGAAAAAGTATCAATAAATTAATAAACGCATTACAAAATTTAAACGTAAAATTAAAACAATAAAAAATAGTGAAACAGAATTTGCGTGCTGACTATAGAATGTCGCCTAGATAGCAACTTATTCAAACAATTTCTCCCAAAAAGGAACATGTCTTTGAGAAATTGAAAATGAGAACTAATATTACTCAAAAGATTTGTGGGGCAACTTGGGGATCTCCAGCTGCTACTCTCCTATGTTCAACGATCGACCTTTCGGTAACGTAATATTGTATAATACACCAAGATATTCCTAACTTAGAAAGAAATATACCAAAATCAGAAACCCGTCGCTGCTAACTTTCAGGTCCCTAATATTAGACGACTTTAAAACAAACACATGGTGGAAAAATATTTGGAAACAATACACAGAACCACACATATAGTACTCCATCCTAGACAGCACACTCCAGAGTTTGATTTGAATTGTAAGACATGGTGACATTAAATAGAATAGGGTAGATGAGCTGACATCATAGCAAAGTGTGATAACACTCAGTCTCCCGAATTTGACTGCGGCCATGACAAACCATACAACACATTACTTCTGAATACCCTCTCCGGGAATAACCAGGACCATGGAGTGACCAACACCTGAATCAATATACTGGATATGTAGTCTCGACATCAACGTTTAATCAAATATTTTATTGTTGTATTATAAAGATCGTAACTTATAGCATTTTCCTTCAGTTATATCGTACGCTTAGTCATGGTCGCTAATTCTGAGAGGTGAGTACGACCAAGTGAAAACTAAGGATGGGTCAACTCCGGGGATCAGGTAAAACCCAAGTTTCATTACCAGAAAAACCGCGATGAAGCTCAGCAAGGACCGAAAAAGGTCCAGCAAGCGGTATGAACTGCAGCGAAGAAAGGTTTAAATGCCTATTGAAGCAAGACCTCGATCCGAAAAAGACTTTACAGGAAACATACTTGTATGCTATACAGAAAAAATCAATATAACGATGAGTGTCTTAAAATAAATGGTAATGGTAAAAACAGAAAAAACAAGTATGCAGAGCTAACAATAATCAAAGTCGTCAAAAATCAACAATATCACTGTTGTCCACGAGGTTGTGTACTTGACAACTAATTTCGAACGGTCCACTGAGGGAATAAAGATGAGATCAGTAATTACAAAAAAAACGCAAATTTAACGAAAATGTGGAAAAGAAATAAAATAATCAACGACACCAAAATCAGACTCGTAAAAAGCTTGGTTTTCCCAATTTTTCTCTATGTTGTCGAGTTCTGGTCTCCCAACGAGAAAGGTAAAATGCTCAGAGATGTGTTCGAGATGTTCTGTTTCAGATGAATGCTTAGAATCCTCTGGAGACCCGTAGCATAAATGAGTCAGTACTAAGAGGATTAATCATCCCATCCTGAAAAGCCTAGAGGCAGATTCCCCACAGGATACATGGACTAAATTACAGAAACCATTGATGACAAGCTGTCTGAATCTGTGACAATGACAGAAGATAGAGATACAGAGGGCAACATCGGTAAAACAACTCATGGAGTCATGATATCCCAATGTTTGTAACAGGTAAACAACTACTAAAGCAGACTACAGAAAATATCTTTCAGGTCACAGTGTAGAATATATCTACGAGTCCAAACGAATTATTTATCTACAACCTATAATAATCAAAAACTAGAACTATATTAGAACACCTAGATACACTGGCAAAACAAATACATTCAGCTCTTTACAGTTCCGAAAATGAAAGTTTTTAAGAATAAAATACAACATTGTTGTCTAATGACCAGTCGTCTACAGAAAACAAAAAGCTACAAACTAAAAGCAAGCTGCTAAAAAAATACTTGTTCCAAACTCGGCTAAAAATTTGAACAATGTTACACAAAGAAATACGAGATGACAAAAATCAACAAGACGGAAGTTACAAAATCATTAAGTAGTAGAGAGAAAACTAAAGAAAAGTTTTGTTGGATACATTCCAGTGTTCGCGAAAGGTTGACCAACATGTCTAAAATACAAATATTTTTATTTTTTAGTCTTTCAATTTGTTTTACATTTTTACAATACAAGGCAATCCTACGTCCTGATAGAAACAACAATGACAGTTGACTGACTTGTAAACGATATTTCGTTTATCTAAACTTTTTATGTTTTAATAAAGGAATTGTATATGTACAAACTAAAGCTCTTAATAGTTAATCTTTACACACTGTTGCATTAAAAAAGAAAGACATTGTAATAGTCCTCAACATTATCAAAAGTTAATAACAGAATGACGGACCCATAAACAATAGTAACACGATACTTTTTCGTACAATAATTCGAAATAAGTGTGACTACCTACAATGTCGGAAGGGACCAATTTGGTACTTCCCCTGTTGGCCGTTCGTGAAAACATTTTCTCAAAAATTGAAAATTTTAATTACGTTTCTGTGAATATTAATAAATGTCATTATTTCTTAAAATATTGATAATAAAAACATTCATTTATCGTTCGATATTTTACAATTTTCTTCGTTTATGATTTGAAAACTAAACAGTGTGCAAGTTTAGTTTGATATTTCGATGGGGTCGAATTTTCTAAAGAAATAAAAAAATACTTAGAATTATATGATATTGAGTTGATAAAAACTTCGTACCTACTCCGATCTCAGGGACTCAAACGGATCTAAATTCCTGTAGAAAGCCCTACTAATATCTACATATCAATGGTATTACATTTTCACTTTCTCACACTGGCAAATCCACACAAAAATTGTTTAATAAAAAAAATTGGATACACTGAACAATCAAAATATGGGACAATATGAAAAGTGACAGGTTTAGTGCAGTAGCTAGTAGTTTTTGCATAGACTGAGGTCTATGCAAATATTTGTCGTGAAGAGTTAGTTTCTACAGAGAACTGAAAGAGATATTCAAAAAGATTCAGTTCAAGAACAAATATTCAGTAAGTACTGGATCATTCAAAGCTGCAGTTGATATTTTTTATGCGAAATGAGCATATGGAATCAAAAAACTGGCAATAAATAGTTTAAGGTCTGCATTATGGACTCTTTTTTAAATAGACGATGTCACGAGATTTATAGGATGTCACAGGCTAAAACAAATTATTAAGTTTACAAGTTATGGTATAAAATGCACAATATCTGAAAGCAGACAAGAATCAACGATCTAGAATTGCTTTATTTCGAATAGCACAGCTTACTTGAAATCTGGCATAAATCTTACTGTTATTGAACAGTTATTACGTTCAAAGGCAGATTATCTTGATACTTTATACCCAATATATTGTTAAGAAGCCAGATAAAGATATAAAGTTTTGGCTCCTAATTTGTATACATTCAAAATATGTCGTGAATGGTTACCCTTGCACTGGCATTGGCAGTAAAAAAGACAAAAATGTAACTACCGCTAAGTAAGACACTGGTAACAAGATAACTCTTGTGCAGGGCAGGTATTGATTCCGCGAGTTTGAAAGAACAAAAATCTACAAGCATAAAACGAAAGCGACGGAAGTGCAGCATAAAAACAGCATAAGAAGGTAATTGCAGATTTTGTAAATCATGTAAAAAAACCTGTATGTGAAAAAGAAAAAATGTATCACATAAATTATAAAAAATAAATTAATTAAAATGTTGTTTATTATATTTGTTATGTACCTTATTTATGCAAAATGTCTATTGATATTGCTTAAGTACCAAAATAATTTCTTCTGATATTCTAGGTGGTATCTACCGATTCGTCATTCTAATGTTAAACAATCACAGAATATATAATATTGAAACTTCATACTTTTTATTTTCGCAATATACAACTTGTAAAGCAACAGAGATACTGAAATTAAAAAAAGAAATTTGTATATTTATGAAGACTTACTTTACTGAATAGAAATAATCATTACATGCCTCACAATACGACTAATGAAACAATATAGCAATAAATACTGTTATCATTTTTAAAGTGTGTTTTATTATGCTTCATCTTTAAATAAACCAATATTTATCAACTTTGATTCACTCTAAAAATTAAAGGAATTCCAAACAATTTAAGTGACACTTGGCTAAACTAGATATTTATATAATACTATAAATGTTAAAAAAATTGCATAATTATGCTAGATAAAAAAATAAAAGATTATAGCTAAACAAAATATGTATAAGAAAATAAAATATTAATTTATTACCATATTATTTTTTAATTATTTGAAGTTTTCATTACAAAATGGACAAACATTTGTTTTCTACATATTTTCATCGCGTGAAGTAATACTAGTAATACCAAAAAAACAAAAATTACCGCACAGTGTGATAGTGTAATTTAGAAATATTAAAATAATAGCCCGTCGTGAAGAGCAGTAAGCTGAAGTACTTGGGACATATAATGAGAAATCAAGGCAGATACGAGCTACTTCAATGCATTTTGCAAGGTAAAATTGAAGGAAAAAGGGCCCCAGGACGAAGAAGAATATCCTCTCTTGCTAACCTGAGAGCATGGTATAGAAAGACCTCAACACAGCTATTTCGTATAGCAACCAACAAAGTCATCATAGCCAGAATGATCGCCAACGTTCGGAACAGACGTCGGACAGGCACCCTAAGAAGAAGAAAATAATAGGCCGTTCAATAAGTTTTGCGGTTTCAATATTTTTTTTTGTTAAGTTGGTACAATTTTCATATGAACATATGTGAACTTTTATTTCAATCTGTCAATTAATTATTTATTTATTAGACATTTTTAATATCGACGTCTCACAGTATTTATTACAATGGAAAAAATCAAGTATTGTGCAGTGATTAAATTTTTAATTTTTAAAAGCAAATTTATGAACAAATCTTGAAAGTGTGTAAGGACTCTTCGCCTTCAATTATTGTAGTAAAAAGATGGGCTACTTAATTTAAATGTAGTCGTATAAGACTTAAACTCGATCCACGTCAAGGACGACCAAAAACACCATAATTCGTAAACAAAATACAGGATATCATATTGTAAAAATCGTTAAGTGACTGAAAGTGATTTAGTAGAAGCTCTAGGCATCTCATTGAGCAGTATAAGCAGTATTTTGACTATTCGGTTTCAAAAGCTTCTCAGCAACATTTAGAGCGTTTTCGAAAAAATAAATTCGATTTTGTGCATTAATTCATCACTATCGATGAGCTGGGTCTATCACCATCGATTATATAGATAGTTAGAGATCCTGAATCAAAACAAGACGCTAAAGAGTGGTGTGAACCTGGTTCTTCGGTTTCGAAACGAGTTTGTGTCCAGAAATCGGACAAGGTGTTAGTATCAGTTTTTTGTGATGCGAAAGGAATTTTTTTAGTGGTTTACTTGCAATTTTTAAAACAATAAATTCTGAATATTATTGTAACCTGTTGGACCAGTTTAAGGAAAAAATTCGTGAAAACAAGACCTGGTTTCAAGAATGAGCATTTTACATTGGCTAAAATTAATGAATTAAAGTTCGAATTATTGGATCATCCACCGTATGCAACAGATTTGATCCCTAGCGATTTCCATCTGTTTCAATACCGAAAAAAAAAAACATGTGGAAGCATATTTTCCAGCAGTTTCCAGATTCTCACTTCAGCGATGGAATTCGTACATTGGAATCTCTTTGGAACATGTGTATATGTTCAGGGAAACTAGCCTGAATAATAAAGTTCATTTCAAACCATAAAATTGTGTTTTTCTTATCGAACCATAAAACGTATTGAACAGACTATTATATTCATATATACTATTTCAACATTCTTGAGGTGTAGTAGTAGCACATAAACTACTTTCTTTCTTTCTCCCCTTCCTTTTACCCTAACAGGGTGTCGGATCATAAACTACTTTCAAACATTAAAAAAAAAATTTACGGTCCTGAATCTATTTTTGTTATGGAATTTTATATTAACTACTATATTTGATCGGAATAAACTAGAATTTTAATTAAAAATACAAATAATTCTAGTCAATTTTTAAGTATTTTTAATTAAAATTGTACTTTATTCCCATCAGACTCAGGAGTTAATGAGAATTTTACACTGGTGATTAAATAATGTTATAAAGTAAACTATCGCGATTTTTATGTTCAATACTTTAGTTTATGACAAATTTGTTCATATGCATTTATCAATGTTTGCTTCATAAACATTGACAAACAAAAAGAAGTGATATATCGGCATATGAACTATTGGGCTCAAGTATCATACGGCATAGCCGCATATGTCAAACACGTTATTGAAAATGTTTCGCTTCTCTCGTCTCTGTGCTTCTAATGACGATTTGCATTTATACTGGGGCCAAAATCGAAAGCATTATCATCTCCAATATTTACAAAGCATCTGTCACATACTTTCCAGCTCGAGATATCCAAGCCCACCTTTTATATATGTTGCTGGTTTTAAAAGCCATCTTTTATTTAATGCTAAAGATCAACAGATTTTTAGTAGCTTTTCAGTAGTTTACTGAAGATAATACAGTAATAGTTATAATAGAAGTAGGTGCACAAATTCCCTACCCAGTTCTATCCGTGCCGTCTATGCCCATATTATTTATTAATTTAAAGTTAACAAAATGATCAATCTTTTCATTATTATCTATAATCAATGCTTACTATTTAATTTATATTTTCGCATACTATTTACAGTTTATGGCAATAAAACGTAACTTTCTTATATAATTATTTCCTATTTCCAGTTAAAAACATAAAAACAATAATCTTAAAACATTGTAAAAGTTTTAAGTCACAAATACAATACTAAAAAAATAAAACATTCCCAAAAATTATAAAGATTCCAAACATGTAACCTTCAATACTAGTGTAGCAGACACATATATAGAAATATAGCATACACATGGTATTAAAGAGATGGCATATGTTATATCGGCAGTACCGCTACGATAGGCCAAAGTGGTGCAGATATGCAAAGTTGCAGTAGTGAAATAGCAACGAAAGCAGAAATTACATCCTACGGGGTTGAAAAGATGTAAAAAAAAGGATATTGGCCTGATCATGTCCATCGTTCCTAGCATAATGTACCAAGAGACAAGAAAGAGTTGTGTTTTGTGAAAACATAAAGAAGAGAGTCTAAATAGGATCCAAATTTTTCTTCTAAAATTTAAGACATGGTTGATTGGTACAGAGATCAAAGAATTGAAGCATCCCTCTACTACCACAATTTTTTCAGAAATTGAATGCGGTGTGATATTATTGTAGAGCCCCATATAAACAGTCCATTTTTCATTAAAGGAATCGTATAACTGCTCTTCAATATTTAGGAATAATTTTAATAAAATTAGATTATTATATTCATTATACTATAAGAAAAGTCATTGTTACAACTTTTCTCGATGAAACTATTCCTTAATATATAATTCGACAAACAAAACAATTCAGTAGCCATCTTGATCTTCCAATTTAACCCCAAGTGATTTTTTCTGAAATTTAACCAATTTCAAGCCAATTTAATCCCAAGTGAATTTATGCAATTGAAAAAGATGGCATTTTGCCTTTTGTTTTGGCCAGAACGGTGATTAAAAGTTAATACAGCAAGAAATGTTTGTTAATTTAAAGAAATATAATATTTTGTATTACTTGTTTTAAAGCTCGTAGAAAAAATAAACGTATGTCACTAGCGCAATTAAAACTAAACTTACTAAACAGTGTCATAGTGAACTTATCAAAGCTATGTACAATGTTTTAAGATCTATCGGTTTTATATTCATTTCTTGATATTCCAAACCTGTATGTCGAAATACACGACAAACTAAAAATACAACTTAAAACAGAATCTAAGAAAATAAATGGAACATATCTAATTATACGTTTAAAATGGCACTTAAATTGTATGAAATTATTCGATTTCAAAGATTATACCTCTACGACTTATCCTAAAACATTAGGTCTAATATTCCCATTCATATTTAAATTTTTAAATAATCCACTAATAGGTCTTTCACCGCCCAAATCAGGTGAAAGAACTCTGGTGTTAATACCTGAAGTTTTATTATCAGGACTTATTATGGATCCATCTATAGTTCCTTTCGTAGGCTGATAATTACTCAGTGAATCAACATTTCTGAACGATCCATTAGGAACGCTGGGATTTTTTGAAGTATATTGGTTGTTAGCTACAAAACTATTATCGAGACTTCTTATGGATCCATTGGGACTGTTTGGATTTTTTGTAGCGTATTGGTTGTTAGTTACAAAACCAATATCATTTCTGATATATCCATTAGGACTATTTGGATTCTTTGAAGAATATTGATTGTTAGCTACAAAACCATTATCATGTCTAAATAACTGAGTATTATTTAATGAATCAAATCTTTGTAGAGGTATTCCATTCTGTATAAACAACATATTGTTTTGACTCAAAACAGGATAAAAAATGTTATTGTCAGCTTTGTAATACAGCTGAGAGGTCTTGGTTGTATTCAAACTTGGACTTATTGGAGAAAAATTGTAGAGTGGTTCTGAAAGTACAGAAACCCTATCTACATCACCATTCAATGAAGCTTCCCTAGATCCTGGTAATGACCTAAAAGGACTGTTAATATCTTGTGCAGGATTCGATACAAATCCAGAGGTTTGACTAGATGACCTGCTCATATTGGTAGGGTTTATAACAGCTGAGAGAACATGGTTCTCATTTTTCCAAAATCCCCCTGCAGTCCATGGATTTTGAGTAATATTTTTGAGTTTTGCAGGAGATACAACTGGCCTTTTGGCAGAATTTACTGAAAATATAGGTGAAGTACAGCGCTGAGGGTTAACATTTAAATGTAAATTATCTAAACTACGATTTAAGTCACTTGAAATATTTGAATTAAAAAATTCTGAGGTAGAAGTTACACTTTTGGCAGTGCTGAAACTATTATTTAAAATCTGGTCATCAGATGAACACCTGTAGAGGTTATTGGAAGTCGGTGGTCTTGCTTGTAGATTCAAAGGACGGAGAATATGTTCATCTCTTTCATCCTCAGATGTCTCTAAGCTTTCTGCGGGTTTTACTATCTTCTTGAATTGGAATTCTTTACTATTATGTGCCTGTTCCAAATGCGTGGACCAAATGTAGTTGTACAGCAGAGTTAACAATGTACAGACCTAAAAAATTATGGGTACAAACATTTATGAGCATTTACTTAAAAATATATACAATCATGAGAACGAAGTCTATCCATTCCGATATTTTCTGTACTTAATAGCAAAACTGCTGATTAAAATGACTTATTTTTCTCATTTATATTTTAGGATTTAGGATTAGTATACTTTTTTACTAGGAGACTTCACCACAACAAAAGTGCTCCTGCAGATTTGTTCCACATCTCCAACCCTATTCAAAATATAGTTAGAGAACGCCCTGACTACATGGAAAAGAAAATGCGAAAGCATGGGAGTACAGGTACGGAACGAATACCTATACATGTTAAGCTTTGCAGACGATCAAGAAGTGATTGCACAAGACAAGATTGCACATAATGAAGAAACTACAAGAAGAATATACCAAGGCTGGCCTAGATATTAACCTCGCGAAAACAGAGTACCTATCTACAAGTAAAGAAGACATAGAAGACCTACAGATTGATGACAACGTAACAATCAAAGGAAAGGATAAATTCAAATACTTGGGGTTTATAATCACGAAAAATGGCAACAACAGAGGAAGAAATTACACAAAGGTTAGGAGAAACAAGAACAGCAATCCGACAATTCAACTCAGTATGGTGGGATAGACACCTAAATATGAAGACAAAAACACAGATTTATAAAACATTAGTGCGAAGTATTATGACATATGGGGCTCAAAATTGGATCATAAACAAGAAAAACAGCAGTAAGATAGAAGCGACAGAGATGGAATGCCTGCGAAGATGCTGCAGAGTAACAAGAATGGATAGGAGATGTAATGACGAAATAAAGCAAAGAACATCAATAGAAACAGACATACTAACATATATAGAACAAAAAAGACTAAAGTGGTATGGACATGTAAGAAGAACTAGCGACAGCAGATGGATAAAGAGAATAACCGAATGGAGCCCCATAGGAAGGAGGAAAAGAGGATGACCCCGAAAATCCTGGAGGAATGAAGTAGATGACGCCATGAGTAAGAGAGGCCTAAAGATGGAGAATGGGACAACAGAGAGAGATGGAAACGGTTGAGCGAGGGAAGGCAGTGAATACTGTAGAATCCCTGAATATATATATTGTGACGATTAGGGTTTATAGAAAATAATTTATAAGTTATATACTACATAATATTAGATATTTGGTTGTTTTAAATAAGTTATATACTAGAGAATTTAATAAAAATATATTTATGTGAGGGCATTTTTAATAAATTAGCATAATAATTGTAAAAGGTTGTGTTTTGGTGTTGTGAATGTATATGGGTGAGCCATGTGCTTAGGCAACCAAAAATACTCTCGGAGATTGACAGATATTTATACTCTGAAGTGACGTTTAAAAATATTTACGAATATAAAGTGGGTTATAATAATATATTGTTTGAAATGTGTATTTTATTAAATTAGAATGTTAAGTTACTAATTTAATTATATATTCTGATCTGAAAAGCCTAAATGTAAACAAAATTATTAATAGAAAAGAATGGAATTCTCTGGATCTCCGGAGATGGCCATGTTTGCGAAATGGTTTGTTCCAGAAAATTCATACAAGTATGAAATAGAACAAATTGGAACATGATCTCTTACGAGATGGTTCTAGAATGTCCAAAAGATATAAATACCCGTGATTTGGATTCAAGATGGCAGTTTTTGAAAGTTTTTAGTCAGAAAAGTTTTAGATAGTGCAGTCAGAAGAGTTTTTGGCAGTTTTTAGTTAGAAGTCAAGCAGTTTTTAGAAGTTTTTAGTCTGAAGTCAAGCAGTTTATTATGAAAGTTAGTTGGAGTCAGTGAATCAAGTACAAATAGTCAAAATGTTTAATATAGTGAGTTAAATGAAGATTAAAAATTATGCATATAATTTAATGCACATTTATAATTATACACAAATAATTATTGAAGATAAAAAAAAGGTATATTGGAAGAAATTAAATTATATTATGGTTGGAGATTAGTATAAATCAACTTATAATAATTGGATATTGGTATATTGAAAAGAAGAATAAATATAAATGCTGTTTGCTGGTTTGGTTGGTGGTGTATACATGCTGGTGAAGAAAACTATATCTTAAATTGGTAGAAGCCGATAATTGGAAAAAGAAATTTCACAAAAACAAGGATAACCGAAGTACGAAGACTTTCAGTGGTGATTAGAATATATATAGTGGAAAACAATTCATTTAGGCATTCAGTGAAAGAAAGGTACAAAATTTTGTTAATATAATTTAGTTAGTGTCATAACAATTTCAATTTTGAAGATAGTTTGTTTAAATTTTAGATTGTCTATAGAATTTAATTAGTTTTGTAAGAATATCAATTTAAAGATAGTTTATTTTAAATTTACATTGGCTAGGTTAGATATATATATATGTGTGTTTCATAATAGTTACAATAAAGATAATTTAAAAAAGTACTTACAAACTAATTCTTTGAGAACCGCGATAAAAACCCTATATATTATATTATTAAAAATACTCATTGCTCATCATTCAAACAAAAAACACATCATAACAATTTGGCACCCAACGCGGTGGCTCTCTATTTAAAAGAATTAGTTTGGGAAGATAAGTGCTCTCATATAATTAAATTAATTATCAGTAGAAAGAAAAAAGTATAGATTTTAATTTTAATTATATTTGAACAAGTAAAGTCTCAAAATGTCTCAAGGAAAGAAACATACAAGAAGCAAAAAGAATGAAGAAGATGTGGAAGTAGAAACACAACCTATACAAGAGGAGAGTTTAGTTCAAGTTCCACAAGATACTGCAGAAATGAATCCAGAAAGAGAGGAAAATGTCAATATGGCAGCTTTGATGTCATTAATGATGCAGATGAACAAGACAATGGAAGAGAATTCAAAAGAAATCAAAGAAGACATGAAAAAAATGGAACAGAAAATGGAAGAGAATACGAAAAAAATGGAAGAGAATTCAAAAGAAATCAAAGAAGACATAAAAAAATTGGAAGAGAATTCAAAAGAAGTCAAAGAAGACATGAAAAAAATGGAACAGAAATTGGAAGAGAATTATAGAAAATTAGAAAAGAAAATAGAAGATAATAATAATAAAATTGTAAAACAAATGGATAAAAAACTTGAAGCTGCAGAGAAGAAAGTAGCAAATGAAATAAAAAATATACAGCATGACTACAAGAAAAGGATAAAAAATGAGAGGACAGAAGTAAAGAGGATTATTCAAGATAATAAGATAGATATAGAACAGAAAATAGAGTTACAGAAATGTAACTTAGAAGTAAAAATTAACGAAGACAGGAGAAACACAGAAGAAAAATTAGACGATATACAACAAAATATCCAAATAAATAGTAATCAAATAAGAAATGTGGAACAGAGAATAGATGATATTTCACAAATGAGAGACATAGGAAGACCTTACTTAAATTTAACAAATGAGACTGGGATTAAATTCTCTGGTAATATAAAAAATTTGCATCCTAGAGTATACATAAATAGTTTAAAACATAAATTAAGATTTATGAATAATATTAATGATATTAAAGATTATATTAGAGTGACATTAAATGACAATGCAGCAACTTGGTTTGCTAGTATTGAAAATGATTTAGATAACTTTCAAACATTTGAAAATAAATTTTTAAATTATTATTGGGGTGAATTAGAGCAAGCAAAGTTTAGAGAAATTTTATATTTTGGAAAGTATAATCACAATTTAAAATCAAATATGGTAGATTATGCATTAAAATTGATAACAGTTGCAAAATATTTAGAACCACCACTTAGAGAGGATGAAACAGTCTTAAATGTATCTAGACATTTTGACGCTGATGTTGTACAAACCGTAACTGTACAAAATATTCAAACAATAGATAGTTTTATTAATTTTATTCAAAGAATACAAAGAGGCAATATGACAAGTAATAATAACAACAGAAAAAACAATAATAACTTTCAATATAATAAAAATGATAATCAACAATCATATAATAATTATAGATATGGTAATAGTTTACAAAATTTTAATAATAATAACAGTAATCCAAATAGACAGAACTTTAATAATAATACTAGTTATAATAGACAAAATTTTAATAATAATACTAATTATAATAGACAACATTTTAATAACAGTACTAATAATAATAGACAAGATTTTAATAATAGAAGAAATACAGAGCGACCTAACTATAACAGACAGGTAAATTGTGTTCGAAGGAATAGAAGCTGCGAAGACAGGGAACGAAGTAGTACAAGGCAGGAAAATGTGAGTAGAAGTCATAGTAGGGAAAGACATAGGACATCAGATCCAAGTGGTCAGATACAATCTGACAATTCTAATAATCAAAATTTTGTGCAGTAAACTTTCTGAATTACAAGTTAGGCCATTGCTATTATGAAAAACCTTCTGAATTTATTTCTTTAGATGAAGAGAAAATTATTGAATCTATTAATTTAATTTATATAAATGCTTTGGCCAAAAATAAAATGATTAAGATTATGATAGATACTGGTTCAGAAAGTACTTTAGTCTCGGAGAATTTTATTTTTAATACATTAAATTATCAGATATAATAAAGATTCCAAAAATTAAAATTGTTGGTGCAAATAATAAGAAGTTGGGTGAAATTGATAAACTAGCCAATTTTAAAATTAATATTCTTAATAAAGAAATTAATATGCAAGGATTTATTGTCAAGGATTTATGTGTTGATATATTAATGGGAAATGATGAATTGGAAAAGAAGAAAGTAAAGATAGATTTTGAAGAAAGAATGGTAACTTTGGAAGGGCAAATAATTAAATTTATGCAGAAAGATGAGGTGGAAGAAGGAATAAGAGTTGATAGGATATTATTAAAAGAAAATAATGATGTTTATGACGAAGAAATGTATTTTGATGATAGGGAAATGTCCCAAAAGAATGTAAAGAATAATTATTGTAGTGAATATTTAAGGAATGGAAATTTTAAGCAGATGGATGCCTACGAGGCGGAGTGCGTAAAATTGGAAGCAAGGAATAATGAGTACATAATGAAGAATAATTTTATTTGTAAAGAAGAAGATGTGATAAAAGTTTTAAATTGCCCTGAAGAATATAAATCAATAGTCATTTCCATATTGCAGCAACACAAGGGACTTGTCAATAAAGAAAATAGAATTGCACAAAATTATATCCATAGTATAAAAGTTAAAGAAGAAAAAGATTTTAAAACAAAATCATACCCAATACCATATAAATACAGAGAGGAAGTAAACAAAACAATTAATAATATGTTAGAAGATGGGATCATTGAGAAGGCAGACACACGTTTTATTAACCCCATAGTAGTAGTACGAAAAAGATCAGGTGAAATCAGGTTATGTTTGGATGCAAGGAATATTAACAAGATTACTGAAAAGCAATTTGAAGCACCAATGAGTATAGATGGAATATTAGGAAGAATTACAGGAATGTCATTTTTCACTAAAATCGATTTACAGCATAGTTTCTGGTTAATACCTCTAGAAAGAAAAAGTAGACAGTATACAGGATTTCAGATAGATGGAGTAGTATATCAATTCCAAGTAGTACCATTTGGACTTCAATCATCTTGCAGTGCTCTATGTAGATGTCTTCATGATATTTTGGATCAATATGAACATTTTGTAATTCACTACATTGATGATATATTAATTTTTTCTAAAACGGCTGAAGATCATGAGAAACACCTAAAAATTATAATAAATAGATTAGACAAAGTTGGACTAAAAATAAATCAAGAAAAATGTACATTTTTTCAAAAAGAAGTCATATATCTAGGTTATAAACTTAACACTAAGGGAATCGAAATGGATCCAGAACGGACACAAGTCATTCAGGAATATAAAACACCACACAATTTAAGAACTTTAAGAGGATTTATTGGAATAATTAATTATTATAAAAGGATGATACCAGATCTAAGTATAAAAGAAATTCCATTACTTGAACTACTGAGAAAAGGTGTAAAATGGAGATGGGATCAGAGAAGAGAACTAGCATTCCAAGAAATTAAAAACATTTTTCTGTCAAATTTGAAAATATACTATCCTGACTACACACAGCCATTCATATTAAGAACAGATGCATCAATAGAGAGATTATCAGGGGTATTATTACAAATACATGATGGGGTCGAATACCCAATACAATTCATTTCAAGAATTACAAAGCCACATGAAAAGGGTTACTCAGTTTCAGAATTAGAACTAGCAAGTATAATACACTGTGTCACAAAATTAAGATTTTATTTGTTGGGTAATGAATTTACAATAGAAACAGATCACCAAGCTTTAACGTCTATATTAAATAACAAATATGGAAACAGTAGAATACATCGGTGGAGTCTAATACTTAGTGAATACTGCTTTGAAATCAAATACATTTCTGGAAAATCCAATATAGTGGCAGATGCTTTATCAAGGTTAGAAAATACACCACAAAAAGGGCAGCGAACAATAAAAATTGGATTAAATCAATTAGTAGAAAGTACTGGATTATATTCTAAAGAAGAAATTATAAGAGATCAGATCAATTTGAGTGAAAAACAAAAAGTCCTTAGGAAAGATGGGGTATATTATAAAATAATAAATGGCATAGAAGTATATGTAATAACTAGAACTTTAGCAAAGAAAATATTGAAAAATTTACATAACAATTATATGCATATTGGTTCAAGAAAGCTATGGATGCTATTTAGGGACAATTATTTTGCAAAGAATGACATAAGTATAGCAAAGGAAATTACTACCCAATGCCCAATATGTCAACTAAACAAAGAAAAGAATTTCAAAAACCAGAACACATATAAATCTAATGTTGTATATGAAAAACTAAATACAGTTTCCATGGATTTTATTTCAAATTTAGTTCTCAGTCCAACAGGAAAAAAGCATATACTAGTGATAGTTGATTTATATACAAAATTTATTAAACTATATCCCTGCTCTAGAACAAATGTTAAAACATTAAAATTATATATTAATCAATTTTTCGAAGAAATAGGACCATTTAGAAATTGCATAATAGATAATGCTACATATTTTAACAACCAAAAATTTCGGACATTTTGTGAGAAAAAGGGAATCAACATTCATTTTACAAGTATCAGACATCCTCAGGCAAATCCTGCAGAAAGATATATTAAAGAAGTTATAAAATATTTAAGGATACTGTGTCAAAATCAACACGAAACTTGGCAGCAACATATACCACAAGTAGAATATTTTTTAAATAATACACATAATTTGAATACAGAGGAAGTACCAGAATATTTAATGTTTGGCCATATAGGAAACAGAAAGTGGATTAGTGAATATAATCAGGATATGTTAGAACAAGTAATGCAGAAAGTGAATAACCGAATTAGGAGGAAAGCTGAAAAATATATCAGAAGACAAAATCGAAATATAAAAAAACCAATCACATTTCAAAAAGGAGACCTAGTGTTAATTCGTTCACTTAGAAAAAGTAATGTTAAAGAAAACCGTTGTAAGAAATTACAACCAATGTTTGAAGGTCCATACAGAATTGAAAATCAGAATGGACTAAATAGTTATTTGTTAATAGATGCAGAGAACAGACTAAGAGGCCTGTTTCATATCAATGACATCTTTAAATATCATGAAGAGATTGAATAATGATTAATATACCTTTAACACAAATATAATAACACTAATAACTTACTGATATATCCATTTTATTCAATAGACTTGATTTGTTAAATAGATGGTAGATTTCATTATTTTGAATCAATTTGACATCATACTTGTTGAATTTTGTATATATGGAAATTAATTTGTACCCTAAAAATCATAATTTGGGGTTAGATACAGAATTGATTGTGTAAATGTCTTTATAAAAAGTGTAAAACTTACCAATTCATATGGATGAAAGCCTGTTGAATGGAAATAATTCCTAGATTTTGTCTATAAATAAACAGAACACAATATCCATTATATTTTTAATTAAGGTTATATTTTATTCTCTGATAAAATCCATTCTCCATTTGACATGACAGTTTGACCATAGAATAGCCGAACTGTGATCCGTTGTTCTCTGTTTTGACATAGACAGCGAACAGGGATGTATTTAACACATTTTAAATAAATAAAAAAAAATTTGATTTATTAAATTTAATAAGGTATGAGAAAATTAATATTTAAAAAAATAATAAGTAAATTATTTATTTTAAATATTATTTTTGGGGTATTGTGACGATTAGGGTTTATAGAAAATAATTTATAAGTTATATACTACATAATATTAGATATTTGGTTGTTTTAAATAAGTTATATACTAGAGAATTTAATAAAAATATATTTATGTGAGGGCATTTTTAATAAATTAGCATAATAATTGTAAAAGGTTGTGTTTTGGTGTTGTGAATGTATATGGGTGAGCCATGTGCTTAGGCAACCAAAAATACTCTCGGAGATTGACAGATATTTATACTCTGAAGTGACGTTTAAAAATATTTACGAATATAAAGTGGGTTATAATAATATATTGTTTGAAATGTGTATTTTATTAAATTAGAATGTTAAGTTACTAATTTAATTATATATTCTGATCTGAAAAGCCTAAATGTAAACAAAATTATTAATAGAAAAGAATGGAATTCTCTGGATCTCCGGAGATGGCCATGTTTGCGAAATGGTTTGTTCCAGAAAATTCATACAAGTATGAAATAGAACAAATTGGAACATGATCTCTTACGAGATGGTTCTAGAATGTCCAAAAGATATAAATACCCGTGATTTGGATTCAAGATGGCAGTTTTTGAAAGTTTTTAGTCAGAAAAGTTTTAGATAGTGCAGTCAGAAGAGTTTTTGGCAGTTTTTAGTTAGAAGTCAAGCAGTTTTTAGAAGTTTTTAGTCTGAAGTCAAGCAGTTTATTATGAAAGTTAGTTGGAGTCAGTGAATCAAGTACAAATAGTCAAAATGTTTAATATAGTGAGTTAAATGAAGATTAAAAATTATGCATATAATTTAATGCACATTTATAATTATACACAAATAATTATTGAAGATAAAAAAAAGGTATATTGGAAGAAATTAAATTATATTATGGTTGGAGATTAGTATAAATCAACTTATAATAATTGGATATTGGTATATTGAAAAGAAGAATAAATATAAATGCTGTTTGCTGGTTTGGTTGGTGGTGTATACATGCTGGTGAAGAAAACTATATCTTAAATTGGTAGAAGCCGATAATTGGAAAAAGAAATTTCACAAAAACAAGGATAACCGAAGTACGAAGACTTTCAGTGGTGATTAGAATATATATAGTGGAAAACAATTCATTTAGGCATTCAGTGAAAGAAAGGTACAAAATTTTGTTAATATAATTTAGTTAGTGTCATAACAATTTCAATTTTGAAGATAGTTTGTTTAAATTTTAGATTGTCTATAGAATTTAATTAGTTTTGTAAGAATATCAATTTAAAGATAGTTTATTTTAAATTTACATTGGCTAGGTTAGATATATATATATGTGTGTTTCATAATAGTTACAATAAAGATAATTTAAAAAAGTACTTACAAACTAATTCTTTGAGAACCGCGATAAAAACCCTATATATTATATTATTAAAAATACTCATTGCTCATCATTCAAACAAAAAACACATCATAACAATATATATATATATATATATATATATATATATATATATATATATATATATATATATATATATATATATATATATATATATATATATATATACTTTTTAATTTAGTCGCACCTTTGTGAGAAGTGATAAGAGCGTAAACTTACAGAGCGTAATAAGCATTTCTATTAAAAAAGTTTCTTTTTTGTCTAATTGGGACCCACTTGAGGTAACTCAGTAATTTCGAGTATTCAAAATATTCCGTCTCACTTGTTTTAACACGCCCTGTATATATATATTATATTCATTTTATTTGCCTTTGACACAGTAAAATCCAATATTATTACTGAACATAAAATACAGAAAATTAAATATTTTTACTTTTCAAGCAATCAGTATTAAATATTAACGCCCCACTGTTTGAGGCCCACTGATCATATCTTAATTGCATATAGGCCGTCATAGGGTACACGGGCTTTACCATCTATTTATAATGCATCATACTTGACAGTTGTCAAAAGCTGTGCTTTAAAAGGTATTAAAATAGTGCCTTAATCAGTTTTTTTATTCTTGAGAAAGTACTTAGCTTTTCTCTTCCAGGTTCACAATTCTAGTGAAATAGATGAACTTTATATAAACCTGGCATGCCCATTGATGACCATATATGGAGAAACTAATTCTAACCCAATGCATCTTGAAAGCTCACAGTATTCGACTACATTCTCCAATTATTCTGTTGTGATATTAGTAAGAGAGTTAAAGTTAATATTTTCTGGTAAGGGAAAAACAGCTATTTGTTACTCTAAATTTTCTTCTTGCCAATCAACTCTTGTGGAGTATGTTTCAATTTTTCTGTTTCATTTAAACACCTTTAAAGTGCTGCATTTTAAAACATAAAAACTTAATTCACTTAATGCAAACATCCATCTTGAATATCAACAATAATGTTGCTCACTTCACCAAAAAAAATATAAATATCAACAAGTAGCTCACCTGTAGAAAAGAAATATATGTACCATAAATATGGCTAAAAGTAATAGCCAATGTTGTAGACATGATTATCCAGCTAATTGAACAGTATATCTTCCAAATCAATGGTATTTTCTTTCCAAATGACAATATTAAATCAAAAATAAAACTTATAAAACTTACAACAGTCAATCTAGAAATATTAATCTTAATGTTATTGTTAAAATATGAGTTTAAGTTGTATATTTCAGTGCTAAGTGCTGTCCAATGATTAGTAATTTCATTGTAATAATCCAGTATAATTGATTTGTAAGGATTGAACACTTGTGGTAGATATTTATTTATGTTAATTTGTGGATAAACGATTCTAATATGTAAAATATTGCAAACAATGTAGGCAGTAGAAATTATTAACGAAATTCTTAAAAATTTTAAGAAAATTGACTCATTGACTTGTTTAGATACTTTAGCTTGATTAAGATAAGCAAATCCTCTTCTTTTTAAGTCTTTTAGCCTGTTACCAAATAACCATGAATGTTTCCTATTTAAAGTTGTTTTTAATGTTTGATCACATTTTTTACACAGCTTATATGCTTTTTCCAGTTGTTTTCTAAAACAAAATATAGTGAATGTGCATGTAATTAATTAATAATTTAGCATGTAAAAATAAGCTACCAAAGTATATGTATACAATATGCATTAGTAGTTTTTGCAATGCCAAAAAGGATGTCATATAGGGACCATAGATTTAGTAATAAAAACTAGATTTAGAACTAGAGGACAATAACTGAAGCAGATTTTGAAACTTTAGTGAGCGTGTTTTTTAGTGTGAGTGGTTTTAAGTAAGATAATCTCCTGTCCAAAAAATAATCATTTTTTACTTATACAAGTGTATTTTGAAGGCATAGTTTTTGTCATATATATTGGTTAATCTTTGGGTTTGTGCTTTAGAATAATTGCATAAAAGAGGCCTTGAAGTTTTACTGGTACAAGGGTTCAAATTCATTAGAGTCCTGATAATCTTTGACTCTTTGACTTTCTTAATTCCAGGAACTCTCATTTGCGAAAGGATATAAGAAACCAATCTTTGAAAACAGTCATTCTTTTTTTTGTAAGAAAAAAATAAGACATTGAATACCTATTTACACTGATAACAAACACAATAACTCAGGTTCGATAGATTGTCAATTTCGTTTCTTGTCTAATATCTTTAGGCCATAGTAGAGAGTTTAGAATGTTTACCGCTTTTTTTCCATGTTGCATTCAGTTTTCGATGTCTCTTTTGGTAGTGTCTTCTTTAGATATTATAGATCTGAGATATTTATATTCATTTCATGTTTTTGCATTTTGCATTGTTTTTTCATCATCTCCTATTTTAAGATACTCTGTCTTTTACATATTCATATTGAGGCCCCATTTTTCATATTCTATCTTTAGTTTTCTAAACATGTAGTCCATGTCTTCCTCATTCGCTACTACTACCTGATCATCTGCGAAAAATAAAGTTGTTAGACATTTACCACCGCCTATGTCTATTCCCATTCCAGATACTTGTTTCCTCCACTGCTCTAGCGATGATTGAATATATATTTTAAAAAAGGTCAGAGATACACAATATCCTTGTTTAAGCTCCTTTGTTATTGGAAATGATTCAGATATAAAGTTTCCTTCTTTAACTACACTTCTTGCATTTTTGTATATATTTGCGATAGCATCCACATACTCTCTACTGAGACCTACTTTCGTTAATGTTTGAAACAGTTTTTTCAAAAGTACCATATTGTATGCCTTCTCTAAATCTATAAACAATAGGTGGGTAGATAGATTCCTTGACTTCCATTTTTTGATTACCTGCTGCAGAACAAATATACCATCAGTGCACATTCTTTCTGCACGAAGTCCATTTTGTTCTTCTATGTCTTCGTATTCTGATTCTATTATTTCTTTTATTATTTGACCATACAACCTCCCCACTGAGTTGATAACAGTTATTTATCAGCTCAGCCCTTTCTTGAATATTGAGCTGATATATCCAACATTCAAATCATCAGGGATATTGTCCTTTTAAACATTTGTTAAATAGTTGAACCAACATCTCATGTAATATTTGGTCCATACTTTACCAACTCAATTGGGATGTCTCCAGGTCCTGCTGCTTTACTGTTTTTCAATCTTTTGAGGGCATCACTTACCTCTCCGGTCGTTATCTCAATTATTTGTGTATGTTCGGATAATTGACATCTATCCTCTGTCAGTAAGACCTCATAATGGTGTTTCCACTATTTCAGATCTATTAACTGTAAGTTAGATTTTTCCTTTCCTTCCCTCCGAAGAGACTTTATCACCTTCCACACTTGCCCAACTCTTGTTCTATCCATATACCTATCCACCTCTGCACATCTTCGGTCCCACATCTCATTTTTACTTTCCACTACTTCTCTTTTTACATCTCGATTTAATCTTTTCTATATCTTGTAATCTTCCTCCTTTCTCGTTTATATCCATTTCTGATAAACAGTTTTTTTCTTGTTTACTAACATTTGCATATTCTCTGACTACCATTCTTGATTTTTTGTTTCATGTTTGTCTTTATACTCCAAAGCTTCACTTGCAGCCTCATGAATGCATTTTTTAAGTTGCTGGTATAATTCTTCCACTGATATATTTTTTCGATCCACATTTTGTAATTTTGTGGCCAGTCGTAATTTGTAAAAAAATTTTGTTGAATCTTCTTTTAAGCTTTCTAGGTTATACTTAGGGTATGTTACTTCTTGTTCCTTTTCTGTATTCTGTATATATAACAAGTTTATTAAAGCTGTAGGTGATTCTCACATACTAGCTTCCAACACTTGCGATCTTTCCAGTCATCTGCTTGTAGACCCCTATCTTCCATCGCACCATTTACTTCTTTCTCCATGATCTTCCCTTTTTCCTTCGGTTGGTGGGGATCTACTGTAATATTCTCTTTGGCCATCTTTGGTCATTCATGCTTTCAACATGACTATAATCTTTTAGCATTTTGCCACAGCTAAAAAATGAGTAACCAACTAAAAATATTGACTTTATAATGTATTTTTTTTTAAATCAAGTAAAGTGATTAAGTAATGTAGTTCTTACCCTGGCTTAGGAGCCAAAGTAAAATAATGAAGAATAACAGAAAATATACCCTTTTAATCAAAAATCAATGTCACTGGATTTTTCAAAAATGTTGTCACAGTTCCTAATAATGCCTCTATTTCGTTTTGATCTGACCACCCTGTATAATTATAAAATGATTGATATAGAATTTTTAAGGAGTTGGTTGTACTGTGACAATGTGACAACATAGAAATGCCATTAATGACATGCAATTAACTTGAAAGAAAAGTGTCTATGTATGAGAAACCCACTGAAAAATCAAAGTTCATTGTACTTTTTTTATTTCTTATTTCATGCTCCCATATTTCCTATAAGAAGCCTAAAAATCAAAAAGGGAAAACAAAAAAAAATCGAATATTTCTTTTGGATAGGTGTAAAATGCAGATCTGTGATATGTGTATTTTATGAAGGAAATACATTTCTAAACAGTTTGTTTTTTTCAAAAATTTGATAATTTCTATATCTCTAACAGCATTCGAAAAATAACTACAAGAAAATATTTAAGAAATTCACAAAAAATGGTTTTAATTTAAATTTCGATTAGAAAGTGTGAATGTGTGAATAACAGATATTTGATTATATATATTTATTTAGAAATAACTGAAATTAACAATACCATTGTTACGTTTGAGTTTGAGTCATTCAAAATATAAGTAAGCTTGAGGTTTTTTAACAAAATATAAGAAATAATAAAAAACGCTACCTGAAATGTTCAACTTCAATGTCATAGTTATCTTCATTTATTGGGGTAAACTTGGCCAGTTGATAAATCTTCAGTTGTTGATTATTATTACAGTAAGTACACAACCCATTTTCATAATATTCAGTCTTTTGGCTAGTGAATTTAGTACCAGAAATATCATGTTGTGCTTTTATGACTTTATTGTAGCTCCCATCTTCCTTAAAACCATTATATTGGGTGCAATGAATGCATTCAAAACTATTTCTATCTTTATAAAGTACACTTGAACTAGTATTACAAAACCAACAATTCACTTTTGTGTAAAATTCATTTCTGTAAAATATAAATATTACTCAATACTCCTGTATACAATATACATTATAAATTCACTTACTTTTTCATGTAGTATATGGTTAACAAGAAAAAAGTTACTGGCAAAAATAGTGATACATAAAATACTATAAATAGAGGTGTTTCCAAATAAAACTGCATTGTAATCTATGTAAAACTAGGTGTGAACATTTAAAAAATAATCATAATCAACATTCAACCCTACCGCACGTTTCTTGGCGGCCTCTTCAACTCCACATAACCTCAAATTAGAAATTAAATTATTCCAAATTGTTGCTAATTTCATATCGGTCATTATTACAAATTAGGTACAAGAGACATTCCACCAAAACTACGATATTCATTTCGTTCAAGCCGTCAGGTGAGAAGGTCACTGCTCCGCATACCCTCTCCGGAATAATGACGGCGAGAAGTTTGAGAGAGCGATTGCTCTGAAATTGCAGAACCTATAATCCAAAGGAGAAGTAGTGCACTGTTGAAAAACCAACGTGGCGATAGTCAACAAGGTTAATTAGTACGGGGTTTCAGTAGAATATACTGGCACATAACTTTCTCTCTTGTTAGGCAAGACCGCTTGCAGGAAAAAGTGCCAGTAGTGAGTGTGCTACCGCTCCGAGGCGGACGTTCATCGTGGGACCCCTTAGCAGCGTTGGTAAACGCTAGGTAAATATAGTCACTGTCAAAAACCTACACAAGGCACGCTAGTGGAACAAGCCTTTTTTTCGAAGGGTCTTACCGCCCCCTGGATTCGTGTGGCTGCGAAGCCCCTAATGGTCTGTCTGTGTGTGGATTCGAAATCCCCCTTGCAATGCCTAGCTCTACCAGGTCAGCCGTTTCCAATCGGTCAGTGACTAGGTCACAGGCCGCGGCAATCGCTGCAAACCCATACGCAATCTTACAAGAAGATAACAGCGTTATCGACATCCCGGAAAATTCTTACAATCCATATTCTTCTGCCCAAGAACTAATGAACCTCCAACACGAAATTCTCCAACTACAAACCCGTTTCAACATGAAATGCAGAAAAATCGAAAGAAACCAAACCATAAAATTCTGGCAGATATCGACACAATCTCGATCTCCATCTCGATCTAATTCACTTAACCGATCTCAATCAGCCCCAAAAAAGACACAAACCCCTTCAACATCAGCCCCCAAAAACGCTCAAACTCAGCCCCAACCATCAACATCCAAAACAACACCCACTCCTATCCAACCCCAAACCCAAGCTGCCCCCCGCATCCAGACCCAGCACAAATCCAAATATCACGAATTCCATTAACAATCCTAAAACCTTTGAGTATCTTATCAAAGATATTCCCCAAGACCTCGCAAATCAACGTATCTTCTTCAGAATACTCAACTGCATTCCAATGATGTACCAAAAAATCCACTCATTAAAAGTACTAAGTCACGGCATCGCCCATTTGCGAACCTTACCTTCATTAAATTCTGAAGAAATTCAGACCAAAATTGATAAACCAACAGGACAAACAAATAAAAGTATCAAATAGAAACCACGCTCCTACTAATCAAACCTCAAGGCCCACCGCCTACGTATTCTTTATTGTAAACGTAGCGCACATAGAGAACCACATAGTTGAGGCAATCAATCACTCTATCCCTATGAAAACCATTCTCTCCGGCACTTCCATAATATATCATTGCCAAAATACACCAAAAAAGACGGCTCTTACGTCAATACAAGATCAACAGAGACCCCCTAATCAAAACAGAGTATAATCGCATCTCTGCTAGAATCAAGAGGGAAATATCTGCCTACAGGCTCGCCAGTGGGAAGATACTACCTCGAAACCTCGAGATTACAGAGATGGGACTAAATTCTGGAACAAACTCAAAGTCCTAACAAAACAAAAATCTTCTCAACCCTCACATCTGTTGATCGACCATCAAATAATCAGCTCCCCCGAGCTAAAACCCGAAGCTTTCAAACACACGCTTCATGAAAATTTTCAAACCCCAGACAATCCTAACTTTGATCGCTTATTCAAACTCAACACCAAATTCATTGTAAGAAATACTCTCATGCACCAAATTCCAGAACATGATCCGATCATGGACCCTATTACTGTCAGAGAAACGGAGTTATTGCTGAAGCGGCAAAAATAACTCTCCCAGAGCTGACAATATCAGTAGAAGGTGCCTAAAACAACTTCCAGAGAGTATCACCCTGCTTCTCACAAAAACTATTAATGCATGCCTCAAAAACAGCTACTTTCCTACTCCTTGGAAAGTAGCTAACACTATCATGATACCCAAACCGGGTAAACCTCGTACAAATGTGGAATCATACAGACCTATATCCTTAATCAACACTTTAGGGAAAGTCCTCAAGCTTATCCTCAAGGAGAGGCTCAGCGACTTTCTCGAAACACATAATATCATCCCCAAATTTCAGTATGGATTCCAAGCAAAGAAATCAACACAAAATGCATTAATAGACTTCACATCAAAACTTACACAATCTCTAAACGACAATTCCATCGCCATCGCCACTTTTCTGGATGTGCAAAAGGCCTTCAAGTCTGGCATTACGGACTGGTTCGGAGGTTAATTGACATCAGGCTACCCCTACAATTAACCCATCAAAGCCTGAATTAATTTTTTTTGTAAAAGTGATGGTTTTTTGCTAAGTTTAGTTTAGGAAAAATACAAATAAGCAGAAAAACGTACTAAATTTTATTTTTTTATCGAAAATTTGACATTACAAACTGTGACCATATGGTAACACTAGGTCAAAATACTATAAAAATATTGTAAGATTTACTCTTTATGAAATATGGCAAAGCATTCAATGCAGAGTCCAATACCTCATTTCTCACACTGCGTACGTCCTACTGAACAGCACCCTTCTCCTGCGCACCGCCTTCGTTTTTTATTAGGAAAAGGTATAATGAGATGGTTAACCCCATCGTACCTAATGTTGTCAGAGATTCTGTTAAGAGATAAACTATTTTTACTTGTTGTTGGTCTACTAGGTTTAATGGGAAGGTTTTTTAATGATAAGGTAAGTAGTCGCGATTTCACGTCGAAAAATCAAATTAGTTGTCGGCCTTCCTGACCACTTATAAAGTATCCACGCATTTTGCACCGCAGCATCAATTAACCATGTAAGTATAGACCAATACCATTTCTTACTACGAATACTTATACGGTATCTTGTTAAATCCTCATCCATTCTATCAGTGCCTCCCATAAACTTGTTATACATTCCAACAACATGTGGGCGTGGAACTTGGATGACTTTTTTTTCAGAATGTGAATAACGTTTCACTTGTTGAATAGGATGCACACCATATGAAGTTGATGCCATTGTTACGACGGCGTTATCCATCCATCTTGTCAACATAATACCATCTTCTTTGTAAATTTTTGAAACCAAATAACCTCGAGTTTGTTTGGACATAGTTGTTTTATTGTCAAGTGGAACATCTTGTGGTATTCTGTTCTCTCTTATTGTTCCTGTGACACCATATCTTTTTTCTTTTAAATACACCATTAAATTGAATCCAAAGTGTCCAACATCGAGACAAGGGGAGCGGCTGCCTTTCCAAATGCAAGTTGGTAAAGATCGTTGGAGTTGGTACTTTTCACTTGATAGATCTCAAAATTCACAAGGTAACTAGTCTCGGAGTTAAGGCACCATACTTTATAACCGAATCTTATCGGTTTTCCCCTAATGAATTGTTTACAATTATGGCGGCCGTAATATTTCACCATCGACTCATCATAATTCATATTTTCAGTTGGTTGATAATATTTGAGAAAAGTACTCTGTAATTTTTTGATTACTGGTCTCAATTTCCACATTTTATCATTTAAATCCATTTGCGTATTATCAGCACAGTGCGTGAAACGCATTATTTGGATAAACCTGTCGCGACGCATTGCATCCTTCACCATTTTATTAGAAATGTTTGCCCCATTGTGTCAATAAAACCTTTTTCCAGGAAGAAAATTGTATTCAGACACAATCAAAATACCCAAAAAACATTTGAGCTCGTCCAAGTTAATCTTCGGATCAGGACAATTCACAAAAAGAGCCTATTTTCTGGTTTCGTCTAAAATATGGCCTAGCATTTCGTTATAGAAAAACAACTCACATAAATCTATAGGGCTCATATTTTTAAATTGTGAGTAGTCTGCTTTGGGAAAGTCGGATGATTTTACAAAATCTCCATCGATCCAAGTTCTTTTAGTATACTTTTTGCTCTTTAATGATTTCAAGAAACTAGTAATAGGTTCTGTATGAAGTGGTGAAATTAGTGGTGTTTGCTCGTCTTCCATCTCATTAAAAAAACTAGTCTCTTCTGGTGCATCATCAAAATAATCCAGCTCGGCTTCTGCTAATAATTGTCTTCGGGACAGGTTATCCACAAATCCACCATTATCCTCGTCAGCCGAATCTTCATCAGTTAAAACATTTGGATCAGGTGGACTATATATATATATATATATATATATATATATATATATATATATATATATATATATATATATATATATATATATACATCATACTATCATTTTCGCATCGATACATTATGCTTTTACCATCAATTTAGCATCGACTTGCAAAGTAGCATCTGTATATCGACGCTACTTTACAAGACCTTAATAACTTTTTTCCTGTACTTGTTACAAGAATTTTAACCATCTCATTGATTAGAGTGTTGATACCGTGTTGATATTTTAAAATATCCGCTTTCTCTTTTTATCCCTTACTGAGTTATACAAGTTTATTCCAGAAAATGTTTGAGTCTAAAATGATGGTACAGTGAAAATATTATATATATTTAGTTCAGGGTTTTACCGTTTACTCGATGCCATTATATACATGAAAATGTATATCCCACTTTCATTATCAATCATTTTAGCATCAGAAATTTGGCATCGCTGTTGAATATAATATTACCCACAATGAAATAGTAAATTTAAGAATATATATATATATATATATATATTCTTTTCATCCACAAATCATTCTGGCATCATGGTTGGTTAAAAGTAACGGGATATGATATATTGCAACTACCTATCCTCAGCCCCTCAAATGATAGGATTTAACCAATAAAATACAATAAGACAGAAAAATCAAATATAGCAGCATGTCAAAAAGGCCTTAATTATATATCTTCGTTTCTATAAGTCCAATCGTGACGTACAGTATCTCAAATGACAGGATTTAACGAATTGAAAACAATGAAATAAAAAATTAAATACAGCAACATGTCAAAAGGGCCGTAGTCACGTATCTTCGGTCCTACTAGTCCAATCGTGACGTATAGTACCTCTAATGATAGGATTTAACATAGAGAATACAATGGGATACAAAAATCAAATACAGAACAATGTCAAAAGGGCCTTAGTTGTGTATCTTTAGTTCTATTAGTCCAATCATGACGTACAGTACCTCAAATGAAAGGATTTAACAAATAAAATACAATGAGGTATAAAAATTAAATAAAGTAGCATGCCAAAATGGCCTTAGTTATGTATCTTCGGTCCTATTAGTCCAATCGTGACGTACGATACCTCAAATGATAGAATTTAACTAATAGAATACAATGAGATAGAAATCAAATACAGCAAAATATTAAAAGGGCCTTAGTTACGTATCTTCGTTTTTATTAGCCCAATCGTGACGTACAGTACCTCAAATGATAGGATTTAACCAATCGAATACAATAAGATAGAAAAATAAAATACATCAGTTTATCAAAAGGGCCTTAGTTATGTATCTGCGGTCCTATTAGTCCAATCGTGACGTACAGTACCTCAAATGGTAACATTTAACCAATAGAATATTGGTTTTTATTAGCCCAATCGTGACGTACAGTACCTCAAATGATAGGATTTAACCAATCGAATACAATAAGATAGAAACATAAAATACATCAGTTTATCAAAAGGTCCTTAGTTATGTATCTGCGGTCCTATTAGTCCAATCGTGACATACAGTACCTCAAATGGTAACATTTAACCAATAGAATACTACGACGTAGAAATCAAATACATCAACACGTCAAAAGGACCTTAGGTATATATCTTTGCTCCTATATATGTTATGTCAAAAGAGCCTTAGTTGCGTATCTCAGGTCCTATAGGTCTAATCAGGATATATGGAGCCTAAAATGATAGGATTTAACGAAGATAATACGATAGTGGAGAGAAATTCAACATGGCTGCATCTAATAACACCTTAAACTGGCAGCAATAAAACGAATTTACGCACAGAGGTATGTGGCATATTACGTGACAGAATTTATCAAATACCGTACGATTGCGTCATACATCTCTTTGCATACGTCCACTTTTAGTTAACTACTTAGTATGTATTCAGTACTTAGCTTTACGGTGTTGAGGCATGGACTCTTAAACAGAAGAATGTTACAAATCTTGAAAGCTTTGAGATGTGGTGCTACTGCCGTATACTAAAAATAAGTTGAGTGGATAAAATTACAAATGAAGGGGTAATACGTAGAATACATAACGATCCAGAAGTTATACTGAATATAAAAAAGAGAAAACTTAAACACTTTGGCCACCTGATGAGTTAGTGATGAGTGAATTATTCAAAACAGCAGTAAATAAAATTAAAATCGCCCTAATGATATCCAATCTCCGATAGGAGAGGCACTCAAAGAAGAAAATATGAAAGACTCGAAAAATCTCCAACGTTCACTGTTAAACATATTCCTCCCGTTCACTGCACACATTTACTGCTCCTTGACGCTGTGACGAGGATGAGATAGGATTTAATAAATAAAATGGCAGAAAACTAAACAAGACAGTGTGTCAAACGTGGAATGCGTCGTAGAACGTGAAATAGCGTCAAATTATATGATGGCCATAGACGTTTCTTTAATACCCAGCAAACGACTCGCTTTGTAAAGTTACATAGGCGGGATCTGTGCGAGAAAAAGTCGATCATTCGTTTTATAATCCAAAGGGGACCATAAAATATTCAACGTTAAAATGTGACATAATGTAACGTTATGACAAATCTTTTTTCTCCCGCACGGGTGCATGCCTGTGTACCTATGCAAGGGGAGTCGTGCATAACCTTTAAGTTGATCGTAATACATAACTGCAACAACAAGTATGTTGACGGTTTGGGTTAGTATATACAGTGCATTCCGTAAGTTTTTTAAACATGATTAGGAAACTGTTGACTGGAGGCTATTAAAGAAGTTCTTAAAATTTTTGCGGGTCACCCCCTTTTCTGTAAATGGAGTGAATATTGTTATCCGTTTAATTTTTTCCCCAGTTGAATAATTCCTGCTGGTATTTGGTCTAAGCTTACTTCTTTTCCCCATTTAAGCTGTTTCATAGCTAATTCTACTTCCTCTTTATAGTACCCTGTTCACCTGGCAATTTCGGACTATTTCATCTCTTATAACATAAAACAGTTGTTTCAGATATCTTTATCGCGTTACCTTTTTTTATGCATGAATATGCTGCCGTTTTCATCTTTTACTATTTCATATGGAGCTACACGATTAACAATTCCAAATCAAGAAAACACAAGTAACACTCCGAATTATATTATACAACTAATAGTCGAAAAATGAAGAGCAAGAGTTAGATGACCAAGAAGCCGAAATCTTAATGACGAACACAAATATAATCGACTAATCAGAAAATTAAGATCAGCGCTACATGACGCACGCAATGCCACATTTGAACACTACATTAGTACATTGTCTAAAGAAGATCATTCAGTATAGATACCAACAAAAACACTTAAAGAGACCTGAACAACACAACCCACAAATTAAGAAAGATGACGTTAGTTGAGGAAGATCAGACCAGGAAAAAATGTCAACATTTTCAGAATACCAGATGATAATAATCAATCAATAGAACACTGAAAACTTTTGTTTTTAACTGTACGCCCGTCGTGAATGACATACCATTTTTTAAATAACACTTAATATTGCACTTTTTTAGTGTATTTATTTCATGTTTCAAGATAATTATTTTAGGAATATATTAATTTATAACATACGGTCTTATGGTCTTATTACGGCTTTCAGATTATACGACATAAATGTATCTTGTACCGCACTGCTAATTACGAATTATGTTTGTAATGCGATAAGAGGTCCGAATATACGAGACACCAGTGACTCATGCCGCACTGATAAAAATCCGACAGGAATCTGCATTTCTATAAAAAAAATAGATTAATTTGTTTTGTGTATTAATTTAGTTTAGGTCGAACAAGAGTTGCAGTAAAAGATTTTTCTAAATATAGAGTGTAAACCATATTTCCAATGCTTTATGAAAGAGAACCAGTTTATAATATTCTGGACGACGTAATAACACCTTATTTTATAATATTGGTCGATGAATTGAAATCATTGTTCAAGAAACGAATTATTCATGTACAGATGTTTTACTCTAAAAACATGTAAAAATAAAATCTCGATTAAAAAAGTTGCAACCAGTTACTCTCGATGAAATTTAACCCCATTATTGATTTTACGAGTGATAAAATGGGTCGACAAAAGACCAGTTTTAATCCTTGCAACATTTAAACATAATAGTTGTATCTTGGTTTAATCAAATAAAAAGAAAAATTATACACAAGTACTAAAACCACAAATTATTCTCGATTATAACTTGGTGAAAAAGAGTGTTGATTTTAGTGATCAAGTGGCTTCTTACCAAAGCCCAATACGCAAAATTCTGAAGTGGTACCGGAAAGTGGCAATGGAGTTAATATTTAATACCGCAGTAGTCAATGCTTAGTTGCTAAATAATAGAAAACGTAAAAAAAGCGACAACCTATCCTTGAGTTCAGACTGGAGTTCGCGAAGGCGTTTACAAATAAAGAAATGTTGTAACCCTCATGACCAGTTACACCCAAAAATACCATCTAAGGCAAAGCGATGTAGATAATACAAAGAGAAGAAAGTATACAAGATGTTACAAAGTTTTAAGAAGAAGCATGACTAGTAGAAATGCCGATAGAAAAGTTAAAAAAGTTAAAACATACTCTGAAGAATGTGATGGCAAAACTGAAATATATCTAGTGTGCTTCAATGAAGCACATTAAAAAACAATTTTACTTATACAGGAACTATTATTGAGTAAAAACGTATTGTGGCTCAAGTGGCCTTATAGTATTGGAAGTCGTAAGTTGATAGTTTCCAGTAGAACGTTTTTATTGTTAATTACCTCCGTAAAAGTGAGTTATAGTATTTATAAAGAAATGGATGTAAATAATATGCCTTCGACATCTAAAAAAGGTAGATGTGAACATAAACGTAGATTGACCACTGCTGAATTACAATCATTGTTAGAAGCATCGGGCGAGGACGATTTGGATTAAATGAATGGTGGAAGTGACTGACAAAATACTTGTACAAAGTCGTTCAGAAAAATCGAGGATTGCGTTTTGGAAAGAGACAACACAAACAGAATTTAAGACTTTTCTCGAGCTTAAGTTCCATATGGGGACAATTAAAATGAACCGTCTGCATGACTACTGGAAAAGTATAGGTAACTATAATAGTGTTGACTTGACTAGACAATTGTTCATAGCCCATATGAAGAAATAACCTAATCCTCACTTGTCAAAGAAACTAAAAAAACGTTAAGTGGTCTAAAAACTAAAAAGTCCCCTATTCAAACTGGTTTTTAATAAAAAATTTAATAATATGTTAAAAGTTTTTTTAATATACCCTAAAACTGAAAGCGCAAATAATCGATTGCAAGTTACAAAATACTTATAGTTATAGTCATACGAGTTTGGACAAGTACAGTTGTTTAAATAATTGCTTTCTGTGATAAACAAATTGAATAAATTGTAAAATATTTTTTGATCTGCTTGATATTTAGCACACTTTAATAACTCATCAATTGCCATGATTTCAAGTAGCTATATTATCTGTCGTTAGTCACAAAACAAAGTTATTAACATTTATAAATTACTACAAACATATAATATCTTAGAGTTTATGGTTTTTTGGAATTATCTCAATTATTTATGTATTTAAATTTGGTATTTCTCTACATAGAAAACTTTTTATGGTCTACAACTTTTATTTAAATTATTTTTCTTTAGAATGTATACAAAACGTTTTATAAGCAAAATTTTTTATTTTGCCTTTTAAGATTGTTTAAGAAAACAAAGCAAAATCAACTGTACGTCTTTTTCAAAATTACATTTTTAATTAACTAATATTTAACGATACGATTTCCAATATTTAACCTTGTTTATTGTACAAATTATGTAAAAATGTGTATACACATTTTGTACAAAAAACGTTTTTTGAGAACGATTTCCTGAATTGAAATCAAAATGTTAAACATTAAATAATTAAAAATGTGATTCTCATCCCAATCACAACCAATATTTTTGACCTAATCCCATAAAAATCTAATATTTATCTTAAACTATTCACTGATAGCTTCGATTAAACCGCTTGGAAATATGTAAAATATTCCTCTACACAACTCTCTGGGAAAAAATATCTAAATTGAATAAATATAACAACTGAACATTGATATAAAAAAACTAGTTGGTTGACCCCAGCCGGTCGGCAGGTAGTTTCAATGTCTGCATTTGAACTTGACCCAAAACCGATCGATATTTTTATGTTTTCAAATATTATTTAAGTATTAACACTGGCAACATCTATTGGCTTTAAAATGATACCAAATACAGTAATTTTACCTCCCAATGTTAAAATGGTGGTTTGATGTAAAAAATTTAATTTATAAAAAAATCGGATTATTGAAAAACCGACAACGGTGCCAAGCCTACAAAGGTGCACTAAACGAACATACACGACTTATAAATAGAAAATGATAGCATTTCTTGGTGATGCTAAATGACTGCAACGTGAAAAGAGCTTAAAACGATAGTGGGATGTATATATATATATATATATATATATATATATATATATATATATATATATATATATATATATATATGTCAGTTGCATCATTGTCATCGTTATAAACCATATCCAGGACTTCCTGGAGCGTCAAACCTCTCCTGTAAATAAACAAATAATTAGATCTCTTATTAACCTAGTGTGACCATTCGGTAACAGTCTGATTCAGTCTCATGTAAATTTTTTGTTAATGAGCCAGGTTGCGTGCATTATTTTTTATGTTATAACCTACTTTTTCAACTATATCAATAATTATTTAAATTGCCGGAAAGTCTTAACAGTAAACTAATAAAACTACTTACTCAAATCTCGGTTCCATAATTTGCACATTCGTTAATACGAATGAATTCACATAACTATACTATTCTTTCGCTACAAACTGTGGAATTTTACACTGTAAAAAATTGAATACACTGACATCTAGTAACGAAAAGTTAAACTGCGGATAGATTTCTAGCGTTAACTTGAGCCACAATTAACATTAAACGATGGCGTGTTTTCGTAACCAAATGGTTACACAAGGCTTTGATGGGTTAATAAAAATCATAGATTCTTACCTTATGAATCGAACTGTCAGAGTGAGAATAAGCGATCAAATATCAACCCCGTTCACTCCACGCGCTCGAGTTCCCCAAGGTTCAGTGCTAGCACCCTTGTTGTATATCACATACTACAGTAACATTTCAAACCTAAACATACCAAACACAAAACTGTACCTCTACGCAGATGACACTGCCCTTCTTACTACAACGAACGGCTATTTTCCCGAGAGAACCTTTAGAAGACCACAAACTCTTTTAAACGGTATCTAAGAATGGTGCAATAAGTGGAGAGTTACTCTAAACGCTGCAAAAACACAAACAATTCTGTTCCGCAGCCCAAATACATCGATTAGAGTCATTCGCCACAGCGATGATCAATTCCCCCTGTATCTGATGGGACAAAGGCTCGCTACGGAAGCCTAACAGCTTCCTATTCACTAGGACGCTCAACTGGGAACCTGATCTAAAGGCAACTTTAGATAGGGTCAGAAATCGAGCCCGACTCCTAGTACCACTTACAGGGATATTCGGAAAAACACACACAAAAACTCTTATCAACACTTATAAAACATTCATTCGACCCGTTATAGAGTATAAGTCTAACTTATATTGCCGGCGCTATATTATATAAAAGCTAATCGCTACGGAGCGCGCAATTCTGCGTAGCGCCTGCAGAAAGTTGGTATTTCCCATCCCGTGAAATCCATCAAATAGCCTTACTCCAATTATCGAGAGAATAAAATCTCTCAACAAAAACTTTACACTCAGAACTATCACTTTTTTGACCTTCTCCTTACTTATTTAGGTCACGTGGTCGATAAACCTGGCAAGCATCTGATTCTGCATGCGTTAGTTTTCTCTGTGCTTTGATTTTCTTCCTTTTTTTTCGTCTCTTATAAATCTCCATTAGCTCCTGGTTTGTTCTTCCGCTCCATTTTCATTGATGTCTTTCTGATATGGCATGAAAATTCTTTCCATGTCAAATAAAAAACCGTAAAACCCATCCCCAGGTATCTATTTGGCCCGCTGCTTTTAAGAGTACTTTTTCCAACTTTCACTACCTCACTTCACAGCTGCGTGGTTTCTTGTAAGGCCATTATTTCGATTTCTCACGTATTTCACTAAATTTCTTAATGCTCCTTCATCTTAAGTTCCATGTTCCCCCTTTCAATCTTTTTGTTTCCTTTCTTTAAAATCATCGTCATTATCGTAGCCATATCGTTACCATTTTTCCTTTGTTGCTTACTATTTACATATTAGTTTTTTGAAGCTTGTACAGTTTCCATTTTTTTATTTTGTATAGCTGTTCCTTCTATTCATCTCCATTTCCTATCGTCTACGGTTAACTTTTTATATCCTATTCTTGTCACTTTTCCTTTTTCTCTTTCTTCTTTCGCCACTTTACTTATTTGTTTCTGTATCTCTTTTCTTTTATTACTAGGTCATTGTTTATGTAAATACGGTCTTTCTGTTTTTTTAACTCGTTCTTGTTTTCAATATCTCTGTTTTTTCTATCATTGTTTCTGTTTCGATAACGCAGAGATTCTCACCAATCTTTGTGGCATTCCACAATGTCGCCTTTACTTGCAGTTCTCTCGCTATGAAATTTTCCTTCTCTTATGTTTCTATCGTCCATTGTTAATTCTGACATTAGGTTTTTCTTCTTACTGTATTTCTTTCCTGTAGTTGCTTTACTTTTCTTTTCAAGTTCCGATTCTCTTGCTTCATTATCATTAATTTCTTATTGTTTTCGGCTTGTTCCTTCCTCACTTGCTTTATTTTGTTCATCATTTCTTCATTTTTCCCCATCAGTTCTTTCATCATTCTAATCATAACTGCATTTATATCTTTATCTTCATCTTTTTCATTTTTCTGTGGTGATCTCTTTTTTTTGCTTCTGAAGCTATAATCTTGTTCTCCTTCCGTTTATTCTCTTCGTCGATTTCTACCTCGCTTGTCATTTCGTTTTTATATGTATTTATTTTATTTTAATTACCTATTTCTTTACTTAACACTATTACTTGATTTTTATTGGGAACTACGTTAAGAGGTGGCTCAATATAATTTCAAATGGGAACTTGAATTTAGGTTAATTCTAATATAATAACAATATAATAATAATTATAATAACTAATTAATTAATAATAAGATTTATTTTAAAATGTGTTGTTTTTATTTCAGTCTAACTGACTCTGTCTTCTATTCGCCACCTTAACGTTGATGGTTCTGTTTTCGTTCAAACTTGATGTTTGTATTAAAAAGGTGGGTCATTATTACAGCTTAGGCTATTTAGAACTTTTTGTTGATTACTGCATCATACTCAGAATAAATCAACTGAATGAAATCAAACACAAGCAATAGTCATAATCATGGAATAATAGATACTGAATTTTAATTACATGGTTGTGATTTACACCACCTAACTAAAAGTTACATATAACTTGTAGATTATATTGGAAACACATTGATATTCTTATTTGTTTTGTAACTTATAGTTTTGTTGCTTAAATTATAATATTAAAACTTACTAATTAAGTATTTGTTTTATTATTAAAGAATATTACAAAATAAACATAATTATGTAAATATGAGAACAGATAATAGGAAACACAACAATACATTTTATTTTGGATCTGGTATCATTCTTAAATATTTCTTTCCTGAAGGAACTGTCATAACTGTAACAACTGGGAACAAACTGTTAAGTTCAGCGTCAGAAACAGTGGGTTGTACCATCACTTCTTCACCAGGCTGTAGATAGTTGAAATAGTATTAGAAAAATAGTAATAAAATAATGCGAACTAAAAAAGGTTATAAGTAGGGTCTGGATAATTATGTATTTACAGTACTACATCTTTCCAACACAAATATTAGTATTTAGCTCAGAGGAGTGCTGTTGCTCATGGTGTAAAATTACATAAACAAGAGATATACCTGTTTTATGAATTGATCCCTTATTTATGTGTAGCACTCCACTGAGCAACGATTCTCTTACAAAGATCGTAGTACTATAAATACATTAACTGAGCTGTAGTTATAAGTAAGACATACATATTTTTTAGAATAGTTTATATGTTATATCTACTCATTAATTTAATACTCACGACCCAATCAGCAGGTGTAGCTATTTTATGTTTGTCACAGAGTTGTAAGGAATCCAACACTCTCAGAATTTCACTGAAAATAAAAGAGGAAAATAAAAACTGAAAGTAAGGATAATAATCAAGTAAACATACAAACAAAATCAGTACTTTTACTAGTCACTTACTCAAAATTTCTTCCTGTGGTAGCAGGATATAGAATGGACAGTCTCATCTTCTTTTTTGGATCAACAATAAACACAGCTCTTGCAGAAAGTGGTATGCCATCAGAGTCCTTCTCATCTGAATCAATAATTCCTAATTCAATGGCAAGATCTCTATCTTGATCTTCAATAATTGGATAAGGAAATGTGCCCTCTAAACAACCACTATAGGCAAGAATATCAGTACTCCATTTCAAATGGCTCTCTACTGAGTCACAAGATAGGGCAATTATTTTAGTGTTTCTTTTTGTAAATTCTGGAATTAACTTGACTAATCTGGCTAGTTCTGTAGTACATACTGGTGTGAAATCTGCTGGATGAGAAAACAGTATACCCCAACTAAAAATGTTGATTCATATAAAGACCAATTGCACAATATAGCTGGGTAACACATTCATAAATGTTTTATATTAAACAGGTTTACGTTAATATATCTCAAATTAAAACAACCTACTGTAAACATAATATATTATGCAGAAGTAGGGTTTCCAAATCAAGAAAGTTTTGTAAGAACATTACACTTACGATTCTCCTAGCCAGTCATGGAATGATATATCTCCCACTGTAGTCTTTGCCGAAAAATTAGGAAATTGTTCTCCTAAAATAACCATTTTTATGCAAATTCTTATAGAAATCAGCAGAAAACTATTCTAAAATTCAGGTTATGTGTAAATTAGCCGTTCGCGTTCGATTTAAACGTTGATGTGTCTTGTATGTCATGTCATTTGTCAATTACATATACTTCTCATGGTTGCCAGGTGAAAATTTTTGTCCTCCCTAAATTGAACATTAAAATATCCCTAGAAATCCCTAGATTGAAATAAATGTATATATGGTTGCCTAATTCTGAGTAAAATGATGGGATGTATTGATGGTTGCCTAATAAAATAACATGGATATATAAAATACTTGTTGTTTTATACCTTTATTTTAAAAACATTAAATTTTAAACGGTACAATAGCGAATATTTGAATAAATTTAACCAAAATAGAATAACGTACTTATTTATGGCTTTGAATATTCTATTTAATATATTATTATGTATTATTCACTTAATCTAATTAATACAAAATACAACTTAGAAGAAAAATGAGAAGGTGAAGCCTAGAACTTTATTTATATATTTCCACGACTCCTGTAATTCACCCGATTCCTAGTAAATCCTCTAATTATTTATTTTATAAAACCTAAGATGTTTAAAAATCCCCTAATTCCTGCTCCAGAATTTGCTTCTCCTTTCTGAAAATATATAGGAATCTATTTTTGGCAGAAATCTATTTGGTAGCATAAAATAAAGATTCCAAGAACGTGGACAGTTAGCGACATCTGATAATAGAATACTTAAGTAGTTTACTCCGGATTTATGCAACTGATAATTGTATTGCATTAAGAAATCGCCAATTAATTATTTGGAATGTACCTAAGATCGATATTTAATACTGTTAATACGAAGTGGTTTTATACCTGAATTAAAGAAAATGTTATTATAATAGGCCTATGTAGGGACATATTTGAGCCCGTCAAAAATCCCTAGATTTTACACTAAATATCAAAAAAATCCCTTTGTCCCTTTTGTACTGAAATATCCCTAGATTCGGGATAAATCCCTAGACCTGGCAGCCCTGATACTTCTATTAAACAACCTAGAGGTCCAACCAACCATGTAATATACAGGTATACATCCTTGGGTCCAACCAATGACGGTCCAAGGTCTAACGATAGATATATGCGTTAAAACTTATTAATGGTACCACAGTTTAACCTTTCTTTTTTATACTATGATGTGACTTTTTCCAGAATAAGAAATCACTGCTAGTTTTAGTGGGAACCCAACGCTACAAAGAACAATTTTGTCAACGTGAGAAAGATACACTTCCACGTAATCCTAATCCACGCAAAATCTTTTCTGTTACCTATATGTATGAGTAATGATTTAGTTTACTATTACTACATCTATGAGATACAAACACGGATGTGGACATCGAACATGTATAAAAAATGTTACAGATGTGAATATAATGTTATTTATACCAGATGGTTAATCGTCAAACGTGCCATAGGAAACTCATTGGGAAATTTTAAACTGTTGAAGTGATGCTTCCCTAATTATTTTACGTCAAAAGTCATGTGATACCTACTATTCGTAGAGGACTGAAACCTGCATTAAAAACAAATGTTAAAATTGTTCTACCAATTAAACACATTCCAAAATTATAATACCAAAGAATATAGACGCTTAAGCGTCTATATTCTTTGATAATACGTTTGCCAGAGTATTGTTGTAAAAGTTGAGCCACACGTAGTGCAGAACGTGTATAACGGGTTGCATACGGTCAAAATGAAATTAGATATAACAATATGTATTTTAATTATCAATATTAATATTTTATGATTTATTGTTTAAAAAGCTTTGTTGTTAAAAAAGTGAATGAAATGTACTCAGTTAAGAAAGAAGTAGCAACAATAAAGAAGTTTTATGCAATAGTGCGCGAATTACCAGTTTTTTATTTATCCTAGATAGATATCCCAATAGACAATGATATCATTGCTTACTTCATGTTGGTACTGTGAAATAAAAGCAGAAGAATCTTGGTATATTATAACCTAAAATTTTTAATCATAAACAAAAATACTAAAAATATTCAGCATAAAATAAATTTAATATGAGCTTACCTACTGATTTTGGACCTGATTCAGGCGGTAGAATGAAGGTAATGTTTAAAATTTTTATATATCTTTGATATACAACTATTTTTCATTTTTATTGTAGGGTATTTGTATAGTGAAACCTCTTGTGTATGGTAATATAGCTAGATATTTTGGAAAAAAACGGGAAGAAGATGGACATACTCACCAATGGACAGTTTATGTAAAGCCTTATAATAATGAAGATATGTCTACTTACATAAAAAAGGTTCAATTTAAATTGCATGAGAGCTATGCAAACCAAAACAGAATAGTTGTTAAACCACCCTATGAATTGAGTGAAACTGGATGGGGGGAGTTTGAAATTGTTATAAAGATATATTTCCACGATCCCAATGAAAGACCTGTAAGTTCGTTTTCACTAATAATATTCTCAGAATGTTGTGTCAATATCCTAACAATTATACAAGTAGTTTTCAGACTTAAAATTCTACCAAAATTTTGAGGTTTATACAAAATATATTACAGTAAATAGAAATACTTAAATTATTTTTCAGTGCTAAAGAGCTAAAGTATTTTTATTAACTAAACAAAGTCTCCCATATTGCTATGTTTGAATTTTGGGAGTGTAATCTGGGTTCAATTAGTAGGACAAGCCATAGTCTATGGGTATAGACATTGTTGTATTGCAATGAAACTCTGGATTTATGTTAACAACAGATTGAGCTTACATGTGTGTCAGTAGGTTTTATTGGTGGCACCCTCTAAGCGGCTATATGCAAAACTAAAAACACAAACCTCGTATAGCAATAAATAATCCATATATTGTTATAAATCTCATATCAATAAATAATCTGTTAATTGAGACAGACAAAATTAAATCTTGGAGATGTTAAATATATATTTTGCCATATTAACACAATCCTCTCAAATCAGTATAATATCTTTATCAATTAAACTTTTGCTTTTAGGTTACGATGTATCACATTCTAAAATTGTTTCATTCAGGTAATACACAAGATATAGGTATAGAACAAAGTAAAGGTTTGGTGTCAGAAAGCTATGATGAGATTATTTTTCAAGATCCTACACAACTCATGCACCATTTATTGACAAATGTAAAACACTTACCTGTAGGTCGATGGGACCATAATACCAACTGTAAGTATATTCTAACAGAACAAAACTATTATTTAATATTTAAATTAAATTTGAGATATAAAATGGCAAAGGGTTTTATTACAGACTTAGGAAGGTGATTAGGAATTCGTGAATGTTACTTCTTCTTTACACATTTTGTTACCTATTTGAGCACCTTAATGACACAACTAGCTGCATTTTGTGTTAACTCTCTGATTGATTTTCAACTCTTTAATTACCATAACTGTTTGTCATCTCCAATCATTTTAAAATTTCATAGTGATTTTAATCAACAAATGATATAAGTATGTCATCTCTACAGATCCAAAATATTTATGGATTTCCAAAACGGAGAGGGTCAGTTTATAAACCCTTAACTTTTAGGATTAAAATTTCCAAGCGGCAGAACATGTTTTGCAGATTGTGAATCATTTTGGTTAAGATTAACTGGTTGTGTTTGTAATGTGTTTGTTAGTGAACTTGTACATGAACATTTTACAAGTACTGTTCGGAGTATAATTTCTAAGTGTTCAGATATGACCGGAGTTGGAGTAGCAATTATTCATAGACTGTTAAAGCAACGAAAGAGTGGAAGTATTACAGAAGCACCTAAAACGTCAACGGGGAGAAAATCCATTGATATAGACGATACTGTGAAACAATCGATTCGAAGAAAAGTTCATTCATTTTATTTACTAAAAAAGATTCCTATTTTGGATAAATTTTTAGTAGGCATTAATAAAGACGAATCTTTGCCAAACATTAAAGAAATAAATTGTGGAAAACTTTACGTGAATTAGGATTCGTTGATGAGAATAACAATAGAAAATCTACGCTCATAGAGAAAGAAGAAATTATTTGTTAGAGGAGGCAATATTTAAGGCAAAGTCGAAAATTGAGGAGAGAAGGCAAAAATATTTTTTATTTAGATGAAACATGGATAAATGAAGAGCATTTTGTAAAAAAAAGTTTGGCAAGATACACTGGTTACAAATGCTCGTCAGGCATTTATAGAAGGGTTGTCTACGGACTTAAAATTTTCAAATGGTAAGGGTCGCCGTTTAATTATCACTCATATTGAAGAAGATAAAGGATTTGTTGGTGGAGGCCTGCTAGATATTATTTCAAATTCTAGGAACGACTACCATGAAGAAATGACTGCTGATGATTTTGAGGAATATTTCAGTCAGATGATAGATTTATTACCGACCAATTCTGTAATAGTCATGGGCAATGCCAGTTATCATTTAAGATTAAAGAAGCTGTTACCTAACACTAAATGGAGAAAGCAAGAACTCTTCGATTATTGCAGCTATGCAAACAATATTCACCAAAATTTAAAAAAGTATAGTGTAGATGAAATAGCAAAAAAACATAGCATTAAAGTGTTGCGATGTTCGTCAACTATTATCTGACTCCATATCAAAAATTTCACCTGACAATTGGCAAAAAGCTGTAAGACGTATCATAACAGAGGAAGAAACATTCTGGAAACTCGATATGTTAAGAGCGTAGGCGCAAAATTTCGGGCCAATGCTTTTTAAATGCATTTATTTTTTTCGAATCCTGAGAAAACTAATAAGTATTTTTGAAAAATTTAAACGCAGAGTGAAAGAATACATTATTACTGAGGGCCGAAAGTCCCTGAAAACTTCTATAATGTTTGTTTTAATAAGTTACATGGGTGAAAAAGAAGAAAAAATTTAGTGTGATTTTTAATTTTAAATATCTCATTCAAAAAAACTTTTTGTTTATTCTAAGGGACTTTCGGCCCTCAGTAATAATACAATCTTTCATTCTGCATTTAAATTTTTCAAAAATATTTGTTAGTTTTCTCAGGATTCGAAAAAATGAATGCATTTAAAAAGCATTGGCCCGAAATTTTGCGCGTACTTGCGTACTTGCGATTCACTGCTCCATAGATTCGCCTTTCTTTCGAAACATCCTAACATATTTTCATTATTTTTTGTTAGAATCCAGGTCTCTGAACCATATGTTAGGACTGGGCGTATTATTGTTTTGTAGAGTTTTATTTTTGTATTTCTCGATATAATTATGGATTCAAGGAGGAGATTGAGCTCAAAATAGCATCTATTAGCCGTGCAAATTCTGCGGTAGTATTATTTTCAGTATTAAGGAGGGCTCCCAGGTATACAAATTCGTTCACTGCTTCGATGACATCGGTTTCTATAACGAGTGGACGTAGGATTTGTGGTTGCGTGCTTATGTTCATATACTTCGTTTTGTTGGTGTTTATTATTAAACTCATTTTTGTAGCTGATTCTTTTAATGCTACATACGTCTCCCGTACAGCGTTTTCCGTTCTCCCAACAGTATTGATATCATCAGCATAGGCCAGGATTTGCACTGATTTATTATATATTGAACCAGTGATTGTGATTTGTGACATACGTATTACTTTTTCCAGAGCCAGATTGAACATTATGCAGGAGAGAGGGTCTCCCTGGCGCAGTCCATTATTTGTTTTAAAAAGTTCAGACAGTTCTCCCTGAATTCGTACTCTACATTCAACTTTTTCGAGAGTTAGTTTTGTTAAATTTACCAACTGATTTGGTAGTCCTAGCTCTTTCATTGCTTTGAACATTTCTCTTCTTTTCACAGAGTCGTAGGCTGCTTTGTAGTCTATTAATATGTGATGAGTATCGATGCCATATTCCAGTGTTTTTTCTAAAATTTGTTTCGAGGTTGCAATCTCATGAATTGTAGATTTACCACCTCTGAAACCAGCCTTGTATTTTCCTACTATCCGTTCTGCATATGGTGCCATACGGTGACATAGTACTGAGGAAAATATTTTATACGCTGCATTTAGAAGCGTAATTATTCTGTGGTTAAAGCATTCAAAGATATCTCCTTTTTTGTGTATGGTACAAAGTATTCCAATATTCCAATCATTTGTGAGGGATTTCTGTGTCCATATTTCCTTTATAAGCTGCTGTAATGCCATAATGGTATCATGGCCACCTTCTTTATATATTTCAGCTGGGAGATTATCTATTCTAGGTGATTTGTTTCTGGCTAGTGTTTTGACTGTATCTTTAACTTCAAGAATCGTTGGGGGTTCCTCTTCCCTCTCGTCTGCTCCCCTTACCTCATCTCTTTCATCTTCCAGGTTTTCTTCTTCCTCCTCTATATTAAGTGCCTGGTTAAAGTATTCCACCCATTCCATTTATTATTAAATTGTAAGGAAATGTCCTAAACCAATATTTAGTATTTTTATAAAAATTAATGTTCATACGTAATATTGACATTTAAGTTTTTTTATATTAAAGTAATTTTATGTTGTCTGTCACTGAGGCGTTCAGTTATTGCATAATCCCTTAGGGTTTGCTCATTTGCATTTTATGATGTATTGTATTTGAGGTTTGTCTGGGTGGTCATATTAAAGTCGAGTGAAAATTCCGATAAGAACTTATCAATTATTACGTTTTTTGTGCATTGACTAACCCTGTATTTAGACCTTTGCTATAAAATTTGTGCTATCAATCATTTTCAAATGTACTATAGTTTCATCCCACATGTAGCGAGATCTTTCATTGCGTCTTATGTCAAATATTGTGAAATTATAAACGCATAATTTTCGTTTATAATAAACCATTGACAGTTCAGATTGAGGTGTGGTGACATTTCTCACTCAAGTCGTGACAAGCAACTATAGTTTCCAGTGAATTTTTAGCAATTTCTTTATCCGTTTTCTTAAGTTGTCTTACAAGTCTTATTAACAATGTGTTTAGTGTACTTCAGATCCATCTCTGTGTTAAATTCACTGTTGAATATTTCACGGTACTGCATTAATGTTACAGTAGACGACATGGGTGCATCCATTCGATATACAAATCAAAAAGTTTGGAAATATTTAGTGTCTCTTCAAAATATAACTTTATTGTTTTTTCCTCTAAATTAATGAGATCTATTTGCCCCTACTATCTTCACAATATTGTCGCGAAATGTTGACACACATGTAGTATCTACCTACACAATTATCGGAACTATTAGAAGCCAATAAGGTGAATAAAATTGTAACAACAGTTACGGTGTAGTATTTGAAAAATGAGAATTATTTTGATACACTATATGGTACGATACAGTATTTTTCGACGAAAATTTGGATTTGGTCCAATATAGTATCTGTGGTTACTCGGTTATTCTATAAAAAATTTTTATATTTACGGTATTACTAAATTCGGAATCTTTCTTATAAATGCAGTTACAGCCACACCGACAAAAATGTTAGGTACAACATTATTCTATGTAGGAGTCGATATACACAAAGTGCAATAAACCAATTGGCTGAAGTACGACCGTTTTATATCAGAGTTACCTAAAAAATGATCGATTTAAATAGAGAGTTACAGAAGAGTTTCTTAGGGAACTTCAAGAACCCCATGTTCGCTAGTAGAACATCAAACCTTGGGCTCCATGGTCTGTTGAGCTAATTTACATACATAGAACTAAAACAATTTCTTAACGTTTTATTTTAAATTGATATAAATAGATTCGATACAACATGATGAAGAAACCAGTTTCTAAGTTATAATGATTGTAAATAATATAAATCTAATACTTTCATATTAAACGATGGATTAATTTTTCGGACTTTAGTTTTTCTCTTTGATTGTCTCTGCTCTGTAAACACATCTTCAAAATTTATGTATCTTTTCAATTTCCGTTTACCCATTACAGTTTTACCTTAAGAAAACATCAGTAATATTAGGAATCTATTAATATATTTAAAATTCTTGTGAAATGTACTGATACAAATTATTAAATTGTTTTTCTGCGACGAGGTATCTTTCTCATAATGTGTTTTCCAACATGTGGCTTCTGAGAAAATAAAATACATCCTTAGTTTATGACTTTTTGTCTAAACGTCTTTTAGTCCCTGTACTATAACAAAAATTATATAAGACACATTACCTCTATAAACTACCTTGATCGTTAAGAATTAAGCGTTAACCATAATTACAGATACGTTACCTAAAACCTCGAGAAAAGAGTTTTATTTAAATAAAAAATAACTCTTTTCTATCCTAAATACGTTTTCAAGCATCGAACACATTATCTACCTTATAATGCTCTTCTCAAACATGAAGCTTCATTTAGACCAAAGGTGATGAGGGAGCGAACGTAGACGGGACCTTGTATGGTTCCCCTCAACCACTGATGATCTTCCTCGAGTATCTGGTCTATAAGTAGTCGTAACCCAAAATTAATTGGATGATTTTGAATTTCAATAGACTCCCTACATACATACATACATACATACATACAAACATACATACATAAATACATACAGAATTGGAATTAGCATTAACCCGTTCTCAGAATTCGTCCCCCGGGTTGGATGGTTTTACATATAAAATACTGTATAATCTACCAATAATAGCAGAAGGATCAATTCTAAATATCTATAACGAGTGGTGGATGAATCAGATGATTTAAAAGATATATTTGTTATCTAACATTAAAATCGCTCAAAAATCCCTTACTTCCGTCGTCTTATAGACCCATTTTGTTGTTATCCTGCTTTACTAAAACTTTCGAAAGAGTTATCAAATTGGGGCTAGAGCATTTTATAGAACTACATTCTCTTCTATCGCACACTCAATACGGATTCCGCCGTGGGCATAGCACAATCGATGCGGTTTCTCAGCTGGATCTGGACATGTTTATCAAAAAATGAGTACTTGTTATGTCTCTTTATTGATTTAAAAGGCTCTTATGATGTCATAAATCTGAATATTCTCCAATAATGCATAGTAAATATCGGTATTAACGAGAAAGTATCGGCCAACATCGTGAATCTATTCGTGAACAGAAAAGTTTATATCAGAAACCATAAAAATGCATTACATGACCCTGGCCTAACTTATGTAAATTACATAGTATACAATGGTCAAAATATGTTTAGGGGCAATGAAGTTGTCATCAAATCGTGCAATTTTAACCGAAGCACAAGAGCCTGCTTTATCTGTACGAAGACAACATTTAGAAAACAAATGGTTAATAAAATACAGGGCATATAATACATTTCTGTTAAATAAAATTGCAGCAATTCGTGGACCTAACAAATCCTTATTGAAAAAAAAAAGAATTCTCCCCCATTGGACGATGCCTTTATTGATACCAATTCGTATAATAAATATATCAAACAATGTAACAAATACCCATTGTATCAGTATCCGCTCAAGGTTATGTTTAAACTGCATATTATATTTCCTAACTATTCTAATCATGAATGTATAAAAATAATGTAAAATCCGTCTTAAGGGAATGCGCTAGCAATCATGTTTACATTTATACAGATGGGTCAAAAGTGAAAAAAGTGTGGGTTTTGCATTTGTTACACCGGTCATCCAATACGTGGAGAAGTACCTACCGCATTTCAAAAAAATATACAATATTTTTAGCAGAAGCTTTAGCTATAAATAAAGCGCTTGATTGGCGCGAAAAAAATCCAATTAAGAGAGCTGTAATTCTATCTGATTCCAAATCGATTTTGCAAGCACTCATTGGATCTCCAATTAAACACTTTAAAAACGATATCATACTAAACATTAAATCTATGGTCTTTAACGCAGAATCATAAAAAATATATCAAATTCGATTGGGTTAAAGGACATGTAGGTATTACTGGTAATGAAGAAGTAGACATGGCAGAAAAGAGGGCTTGTGATACTGAAATATAAGCAACGACTGAAAGTAATAACGATTTCTTGCCACTAATAAAGAAAGATATCAGTAACAAATGGGAAGCTTTATATAAAAGTGTAACTAATGCTCATAATACTAACTATTACTATTATTCAATTCATCCAACGCTGCCAAATAGCATTCCTCACCTAACCTTTTCTCCTTCCAAATTATATGCTTTCAATATTACTAGAATTGTCGCCTTTACTTTTTAACTATTGTCGCCTTTACTTTTTAACTTATATTCGGAGGAAATATTTAAGGAAGCCTTAATGGAGACAACCGAAGGTATTATTGTGAATGAAGTAACCGTCAACAATATTAGATATGCCGACGATACCTTAGTGCTTGCTAATTGCAGAGAAGACCTTCAAAATCTAATGAACAAAATAAAACAGACTTGTGATCAGTATGGATTAAAACTCAACGTTAAGAAAACTAAATATATGATAGTTAGCAAACAAAATTATATACATGATGACGGTATAAAAGTCGGAGATGCCACACTGGACAGAGTAGAGAAACTCGTGTATCTCGACAGTAGTATCAATGAGAGCTGGGATCCAACCGCAGAAATTAAAAGCCGAATAGAACAAGCCCGAGCTGCCTTTGTAAGAATGAGAAACGTACTTTGCAGTCACGATCTTAGTATTGACCTTAGAGTTCGAATGACATCTTGCTACATCTTTCCTGTCCTGCTGTATGGAGTGGAAGCGTGGACTTTAACTGAGGCTATCCTTAGACGCTTGACAGCCTTTGAGATGTGGGTATACAGACGACTACTGAAAATAAGCTGGGTCGACAGAGTTAGAAATGAGAAGGTCCTTAGACGGCTGAACCAAACAACACAACTGGTCAATATAATAAAGAAACGCAAGCTGGAATACTTCGGTCACATTATGAGACACCCTGAAAAATATGATCTTTAACATCTGATCATTCAGGGAAAGATCCAAGGTAATCGTGGTCCTGGTAGAAGAAGAACATCATGGCTGAAAAATCTAAGGCAATGGTATGGAAAATCAACTACATCGTTATTTAGAGCTGCTGTCAATAAAGTCACGATAGCGAAGCCAACATGATATCCAACGATCGATAACGGTCATGGAACTAGAAGAAGAGGAAGATTACTAGAATTAAAATTCATCATGGTTGCTTCCCAGCCCATCTATTTAAAATAGGAAAATTCCAAGGACCCTTTTCTAAGTGTAACAACACTTCAGTGGGGGACTTAAACCACATATTTTTCGAATGTACTAAACATATGGGCTCATCCAAAGAGTTATTATCCAAATTGTATAATTTAAACGTTGCAGGTCCAGTTAATATATCTTGTTTAATTGCCTCATTCCGCAAATCAGTGTATGATATATTGATTGAATTTTTCAGGAAAACAAAAATAAATATTTATCATAAATAGCTTAATTTTTTGAGGTAGTCAAGTATATTACAAGTCATTTCATTTTAAGTTAGTAATATTTCATTATGATATGTGGCTAATGAACACAGTTCGAAGCCAAACCTCCCTTCACGCACACAAGATAAATACATAGTAGTGTGCTGTTATATTAAGCCCCTGTGATTATTCGAATAAAATTTGGTGGTTGTATTGTGCGGTGGTGTGTTCCGCTACGGTTCACGGCTTGTTTTTCACAGTGACCAAAACGACAATTCCTCTTTTGTTCGGTCAAACGAATATTTACTCTACTTTTTGTTCCAATATTCACTGAACGGCAACTACAGAGAATGCGGCAAATTCCTGGTGTGGACAACAGTTCTCTTGGACATTTGTCCGATCTTCTTCTTAGACTTCTATCGTCCAGTTTGGCCTCTCCCAAGTCCTTTCATCGATCTCTATCCTGAGCAACATTCTTCCAATTTGTTCCAGCTGTTCTTTTTATGTCATCTACATCTCATCTGTGGTCTTCGACTTGGTCGCTTAACTTTGTAAGGTCTCCAATGTTGTTTTATGGTGTACCAACGTTGTTTTTTTGAGTGTCTAGCAGTGTGACCTGCGAAGCTCCATTTTAGTGTGGCAATTTTTGTTGTGATGTCCTCGACTCAATTTTGTTTTTGATCTTACCCAGTCGTTCCTCTTTTTATCTGACAGTCGTATACCTAACATTGTTCTTTCAATTGTTCTTTCTGTTGTAGTTAATTTATTCATATTTGCCTTGGTTAGGGTCCAGGTTTGACATCCATATGTCATGATAGGAAGGATGCACTGGTTGAACACTTTATTATTGACTGGCTTTACAACTTGGAGTGTCTTTGCCGCATCCACTATAGCCCTTCATCTTCTACGATCTTGCGCTTCCATTTCACATTATTGTACCCCAATCCTAGATAAATCAGCTTCAACATCATCCTTTCATATTTTTCTGGGACGACATACTGATCTTCTACCGTCTGGTCTTTCAAAAAACACTGTCTTTAGCACTTTGTCTTCCTCTGATCTTACCACATGACCTGCTCATCTTATCCGGTTAGCTTTTATATGTCTGACGATGTTTTCAGTACCATAGAGTGTCACCAATTCAGCATTACGGCGCCTTCTCCACTCTCCTGTCAATTTATCTCTTTGAGGTCCAAATATCATTCTACGAACCTTCCTTTCAAATATTAGCAGCTTATTTATTTTCCGCTGATTCCACTTTTTTTTCTTCAGCTGATGTAGAGTCCATATTTCACTTCCATATGTAACAGCTTACCAATTAGCAACCTACGCTATGCGGACGACACAGTGATTATAACTGATAATTTGGAAGATCAGCAGTTATTACTTGATAGGGTGAATAGCATAGGTAAAAAATATGGCCTCAAAATCAACATTTTGAAAACGAAATATATGGTCATTAGCAGAAACCCTCCAGAAAACCCGATAATATGCATAGGTGACGATCGCATAAAACGCGTGAAAACTTTTAAATACCTTGGCACCACAATCAATGACCAATCGGATCCACAACAAGAGATAAAAACCCGAATACAAATGGCAAGACAAGCTTTTGTGAAATTCAGACCGCTCCTATGTAATCAAAACCTAAATTTCGAAATACGCTACAGAATGGTCAAGTGCTACATATGGTCCATCTTGCTTTATGGCATGGAAACGTGGACTTTGAAAAAAACATCTATCAACAAACTTGAAGCATTTGAAATGTGGTCATTGAGAAGAATGATGCGCATACCTTGGGTGGATAGAGTTCGAAACGATGACGTCCTTAAGAGAGCCGGCGTGGAAAGAGAACTCTTTAAATTAATTAAAAAACGCAAGATTGGTTACCTTGGGCACATATTGAGAGGAGCAAAATATGAAATACCACAGCTAATCCTACAAGGGAAGATCGAAGGTAGGAGAGGAGCCGGCCGCAAACAATTATCCTGGTTAAGGAATATTAAAGAATGGACAGGAATACACAATACAGGCGAGCTGTGTCACGCCGCCAAGAGAATTCTAGTAATGAGATAGTCGCCTACGCACTTTGGTGTATTGCATGTTAACAAGAGAAGATGTAACAACTGGGCGAATACAGTCTTTTACAGTCTTAATTTAGATTTTCTTTTTAACAGCTTAGCTCTTAATAATGATTCATAATGATCCAGAAAAATGGAATAGTGGCATTATGATAATATTGCATAAAAAAAGGAAATGCAACAAAAATTGTAAACTACAGATCGATCAGCTCGTTATCTCATTTATATAACCTCTTTATGATGTGGTGTGCATCTGGTTCTTCGGCTCCGAAACGAGTATGTGTCCAGAAATTTGACAAGAAGGGGTTACTTACTATCAGTTTTTTGGAATGGGAAAGGAATTTTGTTTGTGGATTACTTACAAAATGGTAAAAAAATAAATTCTGAATATTATTGTAACCTTTTAGACCAGCTGAAGAAAAAAATTCGTGAAAAAAGACCCGGTTTGCAAAAGAAAACAATCATTTTTCATCACGGCAATGCACCGTCACATATGACCATTTTGACAATGGCTAAAATCCATGGATTAATGTTCAAATTGTGGGAACATCCACCGTATTCACCAGATTTGACCCCTAGCGACTTCCATCTGTTTCTTATACCATCATACTTCCATCATACTTAAAAAAATTCATGCTTGGAAAGTGTTTTTCATCAAATGATAGGTCATAACAGCTGTTGATGCGTATTTTACAGCCCTTCCAGATTCTCATTTCAGGAATAGAATTCATAAATTGGAATCTCGTTGGAACAAGCGTATTGATGTTCAGGAAGACTATTCTGAACAAGAAAGTGTATTTCAAACCATAAAATTATGTTATTATCGAACCGCAAAACTCATTGAACAACCTGTTATACTGTACAACTATTTGTGAGTGTTAACATTGTTTTACATTTACGCTGTGATGTACAAAAGTACATTTAACGCTTTGATGTACGAAAGTAGCAATTAAAATTGTTTTGAGTGTCGGCTTACATAGATTGCCCACCATATTAACTCCTATATAAATCCCAAAACAGAAATTTTACTGTAGTACGACACCATAATCTAATGTAATTACTTCTCTCTCAACTATTTAAATAGTGCCTTGTCCTAAAACGAATAAAACTGCTCTACGTTCAGGCTCAGGACCGACGTTTCCCTGAAAAGTTGAAAATATCTGGTAGGTATAATAGATTTAGATGTGTTTATATAATGTTTTATATATATATATATATATATATATATATATATATATATATATATATATATATATATATAATGGAAAAGGATAATGCGAGTGAATAATAAAAGTAAAAAGTAATGGCATGTCTCGCTGCACCGTACTGAAGACGACCAATAGTCAGAAATACGTATATACGGTTGCCTTCCATCGATATACCATTTTTGGTTTTCTGTTTTGCGAGACATGCATAATCACACATCACATAATAGACCAATGAATTCAAAATATTATTGAGTATCCATCTTTGTAGAGATTTTTGAGAAAGATACCTTGCAGATAGACCAGCTGTCATAAAATAGGATAAGATTACCTTTAGAATTTTCAAATATTGTTTCTAGCTTATTAAATGGTTTGATAGTCCTGTCAGTGTAATGTTTCAAAATTTCTGTATCTTTATAATTACTCCCCTTAACACCGATATTGTTTATTTTGGTTTGTTCTATGTTTTCTTTATTACAGTTCATTGTATAATCGGGTACGTCAATTTTTAAATGCTCTAAAGATAACTCGTCAAGTGTCTGTTCATGTGATAGATAATTTTCAATACTCATTGTAGAATCATATTGATTTTGGTTCAAAAGTTCTGATTTTTTTATAGTATAATTATTTTTCCTGCTATAATCCATTTCTAGACTGCCTTCTACATTAATGTTTGTATTTTCAGACGATGTTAGACTTTTTTTGGAGATTTGAAATATTCCATTGTTCTGTTTCAAGAAATCATTTTCTGCTTTAATTAATTGGTTAAGCTCTGTATTATTCTCCGTATATTGGAGCGGTGTATTGTTCTAAAAGTAGAATATTGTTAGAAGCATATAAACAATCAATTTAGATTACACTTACTTAGCATGCATATATTATAGACCAGAGAAATTAGCCAATAAAAAGCCCTTTTCGTGACACTCTTTGATACAGGTATCTAACAACTGCTTTTGATACATTTGGTGATAATAATATATAATAAACAAAATATGTAAAAGATTAAACTTATTTTTATACTTATAAACAATATATAAACAATGTAAGATCGCTATTTGATTTTAAATATTAAAAAATGACACAATGTTACTGAAAAAGGATAGCAAATCATTTAAAATGAGTGCTTCTAAAGTTATTTTTGTTAATTTGTTGCTTAATTATTTCAAAAATAGTTTTAAAACTTGATTTTTTGAAAATTTAAAAATTATCTTCTAAAAATGTACAAAAAACTTTAATATAGTGATAGTAGGCACAATATCACATGTATTCAGCTATAAAAATTTCAAGAAGTTTCACTAAACATTTATTGCAAAATTGAAATTGTTTATCCCAGAATAAGCAACAAATTGAAGAGAAAGCCTTATTTTATCTTATTAAATCATTTAATAATTAAGTAATTTATGTTAAATATTGTAAAATATGTTTAAAAAGTACTGTGATTTTAATTTTACAAACATTTAAAATAACTCAGATGCATCAACATATAGGAAGTTGATTTATTTAAAATGTCGGCATTTTTACACGAATTTTAAAACAAAATTCAATGTCATACAATCCTTAGAACTCGAGTTATAGTCCGACAATTTTCAATTAAAGGTGACTAATCTACAAATTGAACGAAGTGCTAACGGCAACCATGTAAAATCTCAGAAGTAACTTCTTACCGGGGTCATTTTTATTGTGTATGCTTCGCCCATGTAAATAAGTGAAAAATTAAGATAGTCCCATAAAAATTTGCCCCCGTAACAATACAAATTGATGCGATTCACGAGCGTATAGTTCGACAAAATCATTGAATAGTTTGAAGCATCGGTAAACTTATCAACATTTCTCTGGTCTATATATATTTGCGTTCTTAGAAAGAATGGGAATGAGATAAATATGATATTTTAGTTCGTGTTCTTTTTCTTGGGAATATATTTATTAAATAGACTTTTGATCTTAACTTTAAAATAGTTTTGAGATAAGGAAAGAAACTTTGAGATAAGTTTATTCTTTTTATAGTATTAACCCATTAACGACCAATACAATGAACAAAGAGAAATTTGACAATTAATTTATTAGATTGGATTAAAAACCCATAAATTAAGACTAATTTACAACCAAAAAGGAACATATCGTATCTTAAATGTAAATTAAATTTTAAGGTGAAAATTTTCGAAACATTCGGGTATAGATGCATTCTACACCTTTTACATAAATAAATAGTATTACTTTTGCACATCCTACATTCTTGCACTATCGTCTCTTTTTGTAATGTGGCCAATAACTTCATCTGATTCCGACGGCAAATAAACCACATTAAGTGAATCAGCATTTTCACAATCTGTCTTCTGCTAACAAAGCTATTGACTAGTAGTTAATGCCATCTTCCTTTCATATTTCGAGAATTTACTGAAAAATGCACTACTATATACACGCATTCACATGATAATAGTTTAGCTTACTTTATTTTAATTTATATGGAATATAAAACAAATAAACACAAGGAACCTTTCAAATCAAGTTTAAAAAAAAAACAAATATACCGTTTACAGCACACAGCAATTCTATAAATAGAGAATGAAGTGTAATAACGAGATCGTATATTAAAATTTCAGATTGTTTAGTATAATGAAAAAATAAGTATTTGCAAAGGTTTCTGTTTTTTGAAGTACTGTATTAGAGGTTCTCTATAATAACAATAAAATTTTACTGGTTTAAATAAATAATTAAAATATTATTTTTGATACGCCCCTGCAACGTTGATAAGTGGAATATGATTTCGTCGCTTTAAGTGCGATGTTGCCAAGTAATCACCTTCAATTAAAAATTGTTTTAGTATAGTAGTATTTTTCTTTATTTCCCGTTTTAATATTTCAACAACTGAATTCATAAATTCAAAATAAAAGTCGCAATATCTCTGGTTCTAATAAATGAAAATTGATGTTTTTTTTTATTTGATGTACCTGGTTGCATATACATATTATAAAAATTCAATTAGTTAATTTGTGAAGTGTTTATTTAACTGAGTAATTGGTTTAAACAATTTAAAATAAAAATTTATTTTGCAAAATTTTACTTTTCTCTTATTATTAGTAATAGAATAGGTTATGAAAAAATAGATAACTTAAATATTTATGTATTATAGCTATAAATAATATCTTTTAAAAATAAATTTTACAAAAAAATAAAGTTTTTATTTGAAAAACAAATCTATATGTGTTAATTTTTCTTGAATTATGCTTATTATTTTTACGATTATTTTTTTTACTGAAAAACATTACAAATATATTTTAAACAAATTAATTGTTATAAACTTTGTATAATTATAAATAAAAGTAGTAAAATTAAGTGTGTAAATGGTTATATGTTAATTATTTATACCTACAGATTAATTCCATAATTATTATTTTATAATTATACAAAGTTTATAACAATTTAAAACACTAATGTTTGTATTTTGAGAACGATTTCCGAAGTGGAAATTGAAACGCCAATAAACGTATTTTAACCTTTAATTGTGGCTTATTCCCATTTAAATAGTAATTAATTAATGTGTGTAAAATATATGTAATGTTTTTGAAAAAAAGTAATTATAAAAATAATAAGCATAATTCAAGAAATATTAACACGTATATATTTGATTATCAAATAAAAAATTAATTTTTATAAAATCTATTGTTAAAAGACATTATTTATAACTATAATACATATATATTTAAGTTGCTTATTATTTCATAAGCTTTTCTGTTTATAATAATGAGATAAAGTAAAATTTTGCGAATTTTAAATTGTTTAAACAAATTACTCGGTTAAATACACAATTCACAAATTAACTAAATGTATTTTTATGATCTATCTTTATCTTTGGCGCATCACTTTTTAATTATAATCCTTCAAATGGTTCTATTTGAACTGCTTATCGGTTTTAAACAAAGCACCGGTAAATTTTTGAAAAAAAAGGGTTAACTTAAGTTTTAAGAGTCGTAGGATATTATGTTTTTTTTTGTAATTCCGTGTAAATTGCCAAAATAACGAATTCAAAAAAATAACTTCCTACATGTTATTGCGCCATGAGTTATTTTAATTGTTTATAAGCTTAAAATTACAGTACTTTTGCAAACCTATTTTACAATATTTAACATAAATTTTTAATTCAAATAATGATTTAATTTGATAAAATAAGGCTTTCTTTTCAATTCGGTGGGTTCAGAATGTATGCATGCCTAATCGAGTACGCATAATAACGTTGTAGGAAAAAGCTTTCGGGTATAAACAATTTCAATTTTGCAATAACTATTACTTTTTTTTCCCTAAGTTAATGGCACTGGCAAAGCCAAACTCATTTTAAAGGATTTTATATGCTTTTTCAGTAAAATTGTGTCACTTTTTCATATAATTTACCGGTCTTCACCATTAGTATTTAAAATGAAATAGCGATATTACATTGTTTATATCGATACACCAGTTCCAAAGAGTAACAAGTCTGAATTTTAGTGATTTCGAGTAAAGTATTGGGAAGTGCTTCAATAACCAATATTTAAAAGTTCCAAAGGGAAACAACTCTATAATAACGTTCTGTAAAGATGTCACACATATTTTTTGTCATAAAATGATACTTATTTTAATTTCAAAGTGTAACAATTCCAGTTGTTTCATTTTATAACTGATTTATTTTCCTAACCGTTCCAAGCCTTAACATTTTTGAATTTTACACTTGAAAATTAGCAACATTGCTTAGACTTGGTTGACTTTTCTAGCTTGACATACCCAATTACAGTTCCGTAGGTGGCTTATGATTTTACACATTCGACAAAGAGTTCTTCCAAAGTTATTTGCATAATTTTGAGTATTTTGAACATTTTGACTAAAATGGATCAAAAACGTGATTTTCTAACAAGATCTGAGTGTAAAAACGAAGAATGGCAGTAGAACAAGACATACTCAGCTACATCGAAGAAAAACGTTTAATTTGGTATGGACTGGACATGTGATAAGAATAAGAACAGATCATAAAAGGTGGATAGCAAAGATTTCGGATTGTAGCCCAATAGGAAGGAGGAAAAGAGGTAGACCTCGAAGGTCTATATATAGATATAGATCTATCTATATAGATAGATAGATCTGAGTGTCTTTTACAAGCTTGCCAAAATGAAGGAAGTTAAACAAGGTTACTACTTACAAGCTTAAACAATTATGTATACTATTTCAATTTACATAAAAATTAAATTAGAGTCTGTAACAGCTATTTTAAAAATGCATTGAATATAAACAACAGAGTTATACATGCAGCTTTAAAGAAGATTATAAATACAGGTTTAATAGAAAATGACGGAAGAGGTGGTAACCAAAAGGCTGGACGTCCAAAGATAGATGATGAAAGAAAAAAGGCACGTAGATTCATTTCCCGTAATAGAATAATAGAATCCCATAATAGAATCTCATTACTGCCGAGTACGCACACAAAGAACATATTTACCGGGGGACTTGAACTTATCTGAAATGTATCGATTGTATTTGAAGCAGTGTACAGAAAATAACTGTCAGCCTATTAAAAAGCATTTATATGAAAATATTTTCAATACTGAGTATAATATCTCGTTTTTTAACCAAGGAAATCTATTTTAACCGCTGAAAAACCAGGAAAGCTTTGATACTGACATTAATGAAAAGAACCAAAGTCGATTAGAAAAAGAAAATGATTTAAACATGTCTTCTTCGTCAACTGTAGTGTTGTTTTGACTTGCAAGCAGTTCAAGTTGTTCCAAACGGAGACAGAAGTGATTTTTTTTTATAAAAGAAGGATTGCCTATTACAACTTCACAATTTACGATATAAATAATAAACAAGGATATTGCTACAATATTTGAGGGATTATGTTACGGTAAAACATGTCATATATTACTCAGATAATTGCCCTTTGCAAAATAAAAATAAGTTTATATGGGCTTTTTACTCCTGCATTGTACTAAATACACATATTGAAAGCATTACTCTTATGTTTTTTGTGGTAGGACACACCCAGAATGAGGGCAATGCAATGCATGCTCTTATAGAACGTAAAAAAAGCGTGTTCTGAAAGGAGGACCACTGTATGTGCATTCACAACTAACACCTATAATAAATTTTAACAAAGAAAAACGAAAAATCCAATATTACTAACGAATTTCGAGATTTCATGGATAATAAAGCTTTGGTTAAAAACACAGATAACTACACCAAAAATAACAGCGGAGAAACAATTAAATGAAGTGATGTGCATATTGTTCAAGTAGAACAATCAGCTTACTACACATTTTTATACAAAAAATCATTTTTTTAGAAAGAATTCGAAAATATCAATTTTGATCGGAGAACAAGGTATCCACCCGGTATTTCACCTTTAAAGAAAAAAGACCTGATTTCCTTAAGCAATTCTGGGTCGATCCCAAGAGCATATTGGGATTTTTATCACTGCCTTTCTGTAGCCTCCACAATGGTAGACGAAGAAAACATTTATTATCAGATTAATATATTAAGGTTTTGTAGTATATTTAATAAATATAAAACGATAGGTTTTTTTATGTTTTATTTAAACAAATCTCATACCTAATTTGAACTTTCAATGAAATATGAAAAATCTTTAGTTCCAAAGTGTAACAACTAAACAAATACCTTCAAATTACTTATTGTTTATGTATATATTTCTTTTTTAATAACATCATAGTTTAGCTTGTATCTCTTAAACATTAAAAAATATGCCGATTGTTATTATTTTAACAAAATAATAACACAGACATCTTGGAAAATAGATTTTCTCTGTTTTCTCGTAACTAATGATTTCTGACTTGTTACACTTTGGAACTGGTGTATCGATATATTGCTTATAAGTAAAAAAGTAAGTTTAACCTTTTACATATTTTGTTTATTATGTAGTGTTATCACTAAATTTATCAAAAGCAGTTGTTATATACTTGTATCAACGAATATCAAAATCCTTAGTTCGCTGGTCTATAAGTTAAAAACAATTTTAAAGACCAAAGAAAGATTAAATGACATAAAAATTATAAAAATTCAGTATAAAGCAATGTTAATAAATAAAATTAAAATATAATAACGTTTTCCCAGTTTGATTGGGACATAGATCTCTTAATTTACATAAAAACTTACCATTGATTTCCTTTGTCTTTTAGCCCTCTTAGTGGATTCAGTTTTTAAATCTGTGATTTCTGTGTTTGAAAGGGAACATCTTTTATTTATTTTAACGGTTTTTATTTTTTCATTATTTTCTTTGTTCTCATTTTGTTCCTGATCCAGTAAGAAATTACGGACTGCTTTTTTGATGTTCTTGACTTCCCTAATTTTAGTATCTTTTATTGGTGGACTATGATTTTCTTCTGATGTTTTATTAACATCAGAACACGACTTCCTTCTGAGATGTCGCTTAGTGTCTGAGATCTTAGTTTTATCTTTTCCCGTTGCTAAATTTTCTTTTTCAGTTTCGTTGACTTTATTTTCAGTCTAAAACATAACATATACTAATCCCCTTACATAACATAATATATTATACTGTTAGGTAAGAGAATTATGAGTTATTTAAATCTTAGTAGCTCAGTGTAATCAATTTGTAATCAAACATGTTTTTATATTCATTTGTTCTGGATATTGAATGTAAAAACATCTTGTTAAGTGAAAATTATTTTGAAAATTCATCACTACAAAAATATGTAGTTAAAGGTATACACTACAAAAATATGTACAGGAGGATATCGTCGTTGCGCGTGTAATATCTGCCATGTGCACATTTATTGAATTTGCTTCACAGGCTTGGTCATTCTATGGGCCAGTAATATCTGCTATGTGATACAAACTTATTTTTGTAAGGTATTAAATTCCGATCTGTCATGTGAGTCTGGAAAAATTCTAACCTCGTAATATCAGCCATGTGATAATGCAGCACATGGCAGGTATTTTCTTGTAGTTGGCTGTTCTGCGTTTCACGTAACAGACCGACTAGTAGTGTGAATAACTGTCATGTGTAGCAATATCATGGGTTTTGTTGTGAATTAGCATTTTTTGAAAAGCAAACCACAAGTCCTCCTCCACAAAGACTTATGTGGAATCAACTTTTAGGTCTATAAGCCATATGTACTCTGTTTATGACGAATGGTACAATGAGAACAAATTTAACCTGGGTCTAGAAAGTTTTTCACTGGTGTTTTAAAAGAGGAAAACATCGCAAATCATAAGCCCAGGAAAGATCAGTGTGATCCATGCTGCATTCAAAAGCTAGGTCTTGTAGATGAAAATACATTTCAAAAGCATATTAAAATGAAAGATGAAGCTACAACTGCCAAGAGTGAAGCTGAAGAAAGTGCTAGCCATCAGAAACTGGTGCTCGCGATGTAACCTTAATTTCAGAGGGTTGTAATTATCAAAATCGAAATAAACTTTTAGCTTCTGTCTCAAGTGATACTGCAAAATCTAGGAATATTATTATTGAACAATTATACCTGGAAAAGGGGCATACTATAATGCAAGCGGATTCTGTTGATTCCACTCTTGAACACTACTTTCAGCCTCCTATTAACTCCCCAGCGGATTACATATCTCGCATGAGAGCAGCAAGGCCAAAGAAACTATACCATGTTATTCCGTTGGATTATACTTTTTTCTTCAATTATGAAGCACTTCCAAGTACACTACCTTCACTCAGACCCGGTAAAAAGGTAGGAGACCCTGTTGTCACCGATATTCGTGGTCTAAAATACTTGCCTAAAGGAGAGATACAGTTTTACATGTATATCATATACATGTATGATTATCACATGTTCTTTTGCTGTGCTGTTTGTTAATTTGTAAACTGTACCTAGTTTCAATTAATTGTTTATACAACTTTATCTCTGAATGTTCCATTATCATAAGCTTTTTCACAAATTTAATATCATTGACTGCTACATGTCTTTTTAAGGTAACACACAAGGTTCTTTTTAGATGAACTGATAATGCTTTCCAAGCAGAAAGCGAAACGTCTTCAATAAATAGATGAAGTAGCCACCTTCTTTGTCTTTTATTTCTCCACTTTGACCGAAAAACCCACCACTCTTCGAGTGTTCCTTAGTTTATATATATATATATATATATATATATATATATATATATATATATATATATATATATATATATATATATAGAGAAACACTCTTTTGACTTTTTGTCGAGCTTTCGGAATTGTTCCTTTTTCAAGACACTGTAATATATATATATATATATATATATATATATATATATATATATATATATATATATATATATATATATATATATATATATATATATATATATATATATATATATATATATATATATATATATATATATCTATATATTTAAAAAATGTGTAAATATTTACAAAATATCACAATTCATCAGTGCAACTTACTAGTTGTTGAGATTATTTAAAATAAACTTTGACACTCAACATTAATAACACAAATATAAAATATAATAATGGACAATACATTCTAAAAGTGTTGGTCAGGATAGTAAAACTTAGTTTATGTCATGACATCTTTTGATAGTATGTTTTAACTCCGATACATAGGGAACAGAAAGAAAAAACAATGTGATTAAAATGTAATTAGTTGTTCTTAATATTGTATTTATTTTTCAAGAAATAAGAGGCCCATATTGGGTAGTTTTTTATTTTTGATGTTTTTCCAGTAAATAACAATAAATGTTGCTCACTTTATCTGTGTCAGACTTTTTATTTATGCAAGATGTACTAGATTTTATGAAACACATTTCCAAGAAAACACGTTTTGCATTTATAATTCGCAATTAATGGAATCGATTCAACTCTAATTGTACCAGTTTTCATTTTTCTAAATAGAGGCGTTCTGGAGTTATCAAAAAAACTACTTACACGGCGCAATCCTCAAAGTGTTCTAGCTCCCTTAGGAAGCATTTTCGGACTAGCTGAAATGGGTTAAATTGTCTTAAAATTATCTGAGGAATTTGCGGTTTTCGTTTGTCAGGAGACTTTCTGGACACCCTGTATATATATGTGTATATATATATATATATATATATATATATATATATATATATATATATATATATCTGTACCCCGGAGGTAAAGGACACTATGTCCATTTTTATCAAAATTCCGATTATTGCACTTTTGAATATAACTTTTCTGGCTCTACAGAGAGTAAACCATACTATGTCCAGCTACGGCAAGTTACCGACTTTTTAATGAACATCAAGTCCGCTTCCAGTCAGAGGTAAACAACACCATGTTGACTTGGTGTTGTTTACCTCTACTAAATGTGTGCACTGTTATTTACCATCCGGACATAGTGTTATGTACCTGGTACCTGGTGGAATTTTCATGAACTAAAATAATTGTAATCAATTTATTTAGTTCACAGTAGTGTGAGATTTTTAAAAGTTGTAAAATAAATCCGTTGTTTAATAATTGCAAAATGGATCCGAACTATCGTGGGAAAAATTCTTACCGAAACCACAAATAGTATATATCAACATATCAATTCCTTCCCAAAGTACGAGAGTCATTATTCCAGAGAAAGGAGCAAGAGAAATTATCTGGGCACAGAACTTATAATAGAAAAGATGTATCAACTGTACATTGATTAATATGGAAGACATGTGGATCCAAAGCTAAGAGCAAAAAAAGTGGTTGTACGCAGATATTTTAAATAAAGACTTCAAGTTGTCGTTTAAACTACCCGGATAGACACTTGCGATACATGCAGTACATTCACCGCTCAATTGAAAAATAATATTACTGCAGATAAACTAACCAGTGTACAGGCTGATCATGATGCCCACCTAATTGAATTTAAAACTCGGTATAACTTAAAACAATTAGACTTTATAATGGCTAAAGATTCACCAAAACACAAAGTACTATCTGGTGATTTGCAAAAATGTTTGCCTTCGCCACTAAAAAACAATTGTGTTAGTTTCTACAAAAGGAAGCTTTGGACATTAAATTTTAGATTATATGATGCCAGTAATTATTCTGTACAATGTATGATGTGGGACGAATCGAAAGGGGCCCGTGGTGCAAATGAAATTGCCTCGTCAATTTTGAAATGGGCCGACAATACAATTCCAGGTAGTCAAGTAGAGGACATCACTCTTTGGACCGATAACTGCTATGGACAAAATAAAAAGATAAGTATTATAATGTGCTATTTTTGGATACTGCATACGTACCCTCAAATAAAGACGATCACTCAAAAGGTTTTACTGAAAGGGCACACACATATGGAAGCAGACAGTGTTCATGCTTTGATCGAGAGGAAAAGAAAGAAACTTTCCAATTTGGCCATTTTAACACCATGGGACTGGCAACAGTTAGTTACGGAAACATCAGGTAAATACACAGTGCACAATATGGAACTTGCAGATTTCAAAAACGCTGTTCGATAAAAAACTGTCACCTAATCCTCCTTTTGTTAGTAGAAAAAAGAATGTTAAGAAAGAGCCTGTTCTACGGTGAACATGTGTTTTCCTAAGTACAAGTCCAACAAGAACACATTGGAAAGCTCTTTTATAAGACCGATTTCATTAATCAAAATATGTATGAAGTGGACTTCATGAGGTATCGAAGACAGCAAGTAACGTTTCCAGCCCAATTAAATCCAGTCTCAGTAATCCCATTACCAATCACAAAATAAAAGTACAATGACTTAATTGCACTATTGCCTTTTGTTCCGTCGGTTTGTCGTGCGTTTTATCATAATTTAACACAGCGATGTAGCCACAAACGATAAGAAGATGAAGATGATAATGGAGCCTCTTTAACAATAATTTTGAGACTTGTCGTCTATAATTTTATTTAATTCTTATAACATTATAATATTTGTCCCTAATAAATAGTATAGGCTGTTTTATGTGTTTTATGTGTCTATTTCATAGAGACCCTAACATGCAATGTCACATTATTTAGATGTCACAGTTTTTATAGGTAAACAACACTATGTCCAACTACACATTTTTTAAAAATTTGTATACAATGAACGGTAAATTTTATACAATGAAGGCAAAACCATCATTAATAACTTTAAAAAAAGTGATGTAAACTTACCCATCTGTTATCATCACAATTATAGCACGCACTCATTCTTCTTGTGATTCTAGTTCCATCTGGGAAATCATTTTTAGGAGGGTTATGTTCATCAAAATGACCAATAGAAGCTCGTAGAATGACGGCATTGTGTGTACTTTTTAATGGCGTAAAAAGTCCTGAATATCTTCGCTGCACTTTGGATTTTATTTCTGATTTTGAATCTTGATTTACAAACAAAGTAGATGTGATTAAATCTCCTATTTTCACCTTACTTAAATCTTCATATTCTGTCATTTTTGACATACTAAATATTACGCGTCAGGTATATAATTCATATCACTTATATCAAGTGTTTGATGGTAGTCAACATAAATAATGTAATAGTTCAACATAAATATTACTTCTATATTTGTTTTTAAATGAAGTTTATCTTTTTAGTATCACTTTTAATATCGTAATGTTCCGATTAGTTATTTCTTTTGTTGTCGCAGACGACAGAGTAATTACTTATTAGACGCAAAAAATTAATCACATTTTTACAATTCTTGTGATAACTAAATGCTATAATTCTAAAAATTAGTCCGGTTAGTTTAGCTCAAAATATAAATATTTTTTACTTCAATTAACCGCATCAACTATAATACAAAAATAGGTTATTAGCGGAAAAATATTAAACTGCTCGTCAAAATTTAGATATACAGGGTGAGTCATGAGGAACTTTACATACTTCTACCATATGTAGAGTCCCTCAGGGGGCATATCATGTGGCCACTAAAAAATGTCAACTCCTCTTCTTTATTAATTAACAGGGTGATTTGTGTAATTGACCATTTATTAATGTAGTGTAGTGTTTATACGGCTCATTTGATTTTTTTAATTTTTGCATGATACAGTACACTACTATCAAGCATTCGACTGGTATTAGCTAAACTAAAAAATTCCAGGACTGGCTTTGGAAAAATTAATTTAGGGATTCGTATTAAATATTACACCCTGTATATATATTTTTTAAAATGCAATAAGTGATTTTCAAACTACATAAATAGCCAATGAAAACGACATATGCGACAATGTTGTCGCACTTTTATTAAATTTTTAGTGAACGATCAAATCTTACCAAAAATAGAACAACCATAATGAAGTATCAAATTATAAGCTAGTTAATTTAAACAAATGTTATAAATTTCAAACATTTTAATTGAAATGATAAACTGAGTCACTGTACAACAAAAAACAGTAACTACTAACAATAACGAAGAACAATTTAAAAAAAAAACTAAAAATATGTATATATGTAAAAATATATATGATAAACCCATAAATTAGAACTGAAAAAGATACAATAATGGTAACAAAATAAGCACTGTCTAGTGCTTATTGTAGGGTTCATAGTAACGGCGTCCATAATGTCATCTTCCTGCGCTTCATCTACATGTCGCTCTGTTGTTCCACTAGGAAAAGTGCCATTTTCTCGCAAATAATTAAAAACTGACCCAAATGTTGGATGACTGGGAGTTCGACGATTAGGAAATCTCCTGCGATATTCTCTACTAGCAGCCCTACCATTCCCATTACAGAATCCATAAACAAATATTATGTCTGCATATTCTGTGGTTGAAAACTGATGTGGCATTTTGAACGAAAGTAACAAAAGCTCTACCAAAACTAACACAATGTACTTAACGTAGATATGACAGAAGAAATATGTATTCTTGTACACATAAATAACAACTGATAATGACAATGGGTATAAAATATCAAGAAACGTCAAACGGTCAACGCCAACCTTCATTTTAAACTTTTTTAGATTTATTTTTATTTAGTACAGTTGATGCAATGTATTATTATTTGACATAAAATTTTAATCATTTATAATCAACAAAAACTAACACATACAAGAGGTTTGACTTTTTAATCAATTTAATTTATTATTTATCGAAAATAATGCCCCAATACGATCTATGAGTAAAAATTTAAAATTGAAAAACAATTGATTCTATCATAGAGATAATACAAAGTGACAGTAAAGATGTTAATTTTCTACGTATTAGATTATGTTGTAGGAACTCATTTTAATTAAAATGTTTGAAATTTATAACATTTGTTTAAATTAATACCTTATAATTTGATACTTCATTATGGTTGTTCTATTTTTGGTAAGATTTGATCGTTCACTAAAAATTTAATAAAAGTGCGACAACATTGTCGCATTATGTCGTTTTCATTGGCTATTTATGTAGTTTAAAAATCACTTATTGCATTTAAAAAAATTTATACAGGGTGTAATATTTAATACGAATCCCTAAATTAATTTTTCCAAAGCCATTCCTGGAATTTTTTAGTTTAGCTAATACCAGTCGAATGCTTGATAGTAGTGTACTGTATCATGCAAAAATTTTAAAAATCAAATGAGCCGTATAAACACTACAGTAAAATGAAATAAATGGTCAATTACACAAATCACCCTGTTAATTAATAAAGAAGAGGAGTTGACATTTTGTAGTGGCCACATGATATGCTCCTTGAGGGACTCTACATATGGTAGAAGTATGTAAAGTTCCTCATGACTCACCCTGTATACTTAACAAGTTTAAACAATTCATTATTTGTAAATAAAATTAATATCTGTTTTTAATCAAAAATTTGCAAACTCAAAAGTTTCGAAAAAAGAAAGAACAATTAAAAGTGAAAAATTCCGTGTAATACTCAGATCATTCTAAAAATCAAACAATATTTTTTTAATAGGTAATAGATTCAATTACTGCTTGTCAACGCCTTGGCAATACGTTATTGCACTAAATTCTTAAACACAGATTTTGCTGATCTTAAGCTGAAAGTTAAGGCAGCAGGTGCCTTAACTGCTGAAGATTTTCAGGGTAAGATTCTATATGCACAATTCAGTTGATATTAGAGGACGTCTGGTGAGAAATAAGAACAGCTTGACTTTCTCGAGCAGTGAGACACTGGTGGGGAGTTACTTATCGTGAATAAAACCGATAGCGGCGTGAAAATGTGAAATACCGTTATTGATGATTCCCTCTCTATACCTCATAATGTGCATATTTCTATTCAAAGCTGAAAAGATCTGTGCGTATCACATTTTGAAAGAACTATTTTGTTTTTTATTGACATCTGAAAAATATGACGTCATCGACATTGTTTTTCATGAGAATATACGGCCCGTGACACATCATTTGACAGCTCTCATGTCACTCCGTCTGTTGCTAGCTTTTTGTGTAATTCTGTTCTTCCGTTTCAAAATGGTTCAATGTTGAATTTTGAAAACATTCCCAAATTGACTCCTAGTGAAAGAGTAGTTCTGTTTCTTGTTTTTTCAGAAAAAAATTAAATATCAATCGCATTGAGAAAGTTTTAAGACTTTATAATTCAATACCTTTTCTTAAGTTGGACTTGTTTTTAAATTCATGGAATGGTCGCCATTTTGAAAAGCCTGTAGTATCGCAAAAAAATTGGAACGTATTGAGTGACAAAATAGCTTCCAAATGATTCGTCGGTACACAGCCAAAACCGCGAATATGCAAAATAGCTATTACGAGATAATGCATTTTTAAGGTTTTACAATGTCATGAAAAATCATAGTTTTCAAAAGTCATCATAGTTATAAAAAGCTTAAATTGGCCGTAGGTTATTCAAGCGTTTTATCAAAGTAAATTTCAAAGAAATATTTTTGTTAAAATAGTCACATTCGTTAAGATGGTATTGAATATTTTTTTATTGCTTTGCACTTATGCGAAATGAAAAACAAATAGCAGTACATCAGTCTACATTTTATTGCCAAATTAAGCGGTTATGATCTACAAACAACAAAACATGTTAGCATCTAAACATGTTAGCACCTAAACATATTAGCAAAAACATAGTATTCCTAAAAATTAATTTTGTCAACAACACAAAACTAATCTTCCGAATCTTCGCTGAAATGAGGTTCTGGGAGATTATCTCTAACAGTTTCATATACAGTGTGACCCATTTAGATTGGAAACACCTCTATAAAAATTGAAGTTGTTAACTGATTTTAATCAAATTTTTTTTTAATGTCATGTAATAAAAGGTCTATTGCGGGACAAAATATGAAATATTTAGTTAAATTTTCAGGGCATTCTACGATACTTTTTCTTCGTCGAAAATGGAGAATTTGTATTAGCGATTTTTTTATTAAAAAAATTTCTACGCCACTGAATTTAGAGTGGCTTCAAATAGCTATGACAAAAATTTCATTAAGATATATTTATTAATAACAAACTTATGACAACTTAAAATTTTAAAACTCACTAAGAAAAAAAAAACACTCTGTATTAACAGAAACATGGAAACATAATTTTAGTTTAAATCCTAGTTGCCTCTACCAATCCACCATCTAATTGGATATATTTGTCGTAGCGTTTATAAATATTTTTAATTACATTTCTTAGTTGTTGGGGAGTAATTTCTGCACATGCCTGTCGAATTTTTGCACGAAGTTCGTTTACGTCTCTTGCACGGGTTTGGTAAACTTTTTGTTTGATAACTCCCCAGAGAAAGAAGTCTAAAATTGTGAGATCTGGAGATCTGAGTGGCCAATCTATCAACGGACTACCCCGGCCTATCCAACGGTTCGGAAAATTTTCATTTAGCCATTGCTTGACGGTTCTGGCGTAATGAACAGAACACCCATCTAACTGGATATACAAATTTAATCGTTCATTAATTGGGAGCTCATGAATAGCATCCCACAAGTTGGTGTTAAAAATTTTAAAAAGTTCTGTAAGTTTAAGTTTTCTTCATAAAAGAAAGGACCAATAACTCGCTCGTTCAGTATACCACACCAGACATTGATTTTTTGAGAATACTGGCTTTTATAGTTTATTACCCAATGGGGATTATCTGCTGTCCAATAGCTACAATTCTGTGATGATACTACTCCATTTGTAGTGAAAGTGGCTTCGTCGGTAAACAACACGTTTTTTAGAAAATTTATGTTGTTTAAATATTCCCCTTGGGCCCATTAACAATATTCTAAACGTTTTGCTTCGTCGCCTTCTTGTAATGTGTGTAAGAATTTTGGTGTGAAAGGTTTAATATTATTTACCTTAAGACATCGCCGAATACTCTCTCGAGGCACATTCAAATATAAACTGGCATTCCTTAAACTGGCATTAGGGTTATTTCTGAAATGATCTAAAATGATTTGATCATTTCCTCTTCTTCTTTGTAACGGGTTATTTTTTAAAATTAGTTTTGATACTGCACCATATTCATTAAATATTCTATTTATTTTGTTTACCGTACCGCAGCTAATATTAGGACGATCCACATGTCTGTCATTAAATATTGTACAAACTTCCCTGGCACTTCTATTATTATCTCCCAAAAGACGTATAATTTTAATTTTTTCTTTCAAACTTAATCTTGCAGCCATGACACAAAATATTATTAAAAGAATTTGAAGTAAATATTGTTGCAGATATTATGCATAAATTTAGGCTAGCACTGAAATTTGTATGAGACACATAATGTCTAACAGTAATATCGTTGTCATGGCAACTGAGATTTAAGTTGTAGCATGTAAAGTTAATAATAATGTTAGTGCGTTACTTGCCTTACATTTGTATTCTATTTTAAACATTTTTTTGTCTAGTAGTGGTTTATTATTAAAATTATTTGAAAAATAATTAGTTTTATGGTTATCAGTTGATACAGGGTGTTCTTTTTTAACTCAACAATTTTTTTTTTTTTCGTAGCTTAGTGAGTTTTAAAAGTTTAAGTTGTCATAACTTAGTTATTAATAAATATATTTTAATGAAATTTTTGTCATAGCTATTTGAAGCCACTCTAAATCCAGTGGCGTAGAAATTTTTTAATAAAAAAATCGCTAATAGAAATTCTCCATTTTCGACGAAAAAAAAGTATCGTAGAATGCCCTGAAAATTTAACTAAATATTTCATATTTTGTCCCGCAATAGACCTTTTATTACATGACATTAAAAAAAAATTGATTAAAATCGGTTAACAACTTCAATTTTTATAGAGGTGTTTCCAATCTAAATGGGTCACACTGTACCTTCATAGAATTAAAAAAGTTATGGTAACTCTTTGGTATAGTCATGTCATGACACATTTTTTGTAAATCTTGATATTTTGCGGCTGAAATGCACAATTCACTGTTATAAGCAGGTTGTAATTCCATAATATCTTTAATATCTTTCTTTGGCCGTCCGCGACTCTTCGTAACATCAACCTCGGAGAACTCTTCATCAAAATTTTTTTTGTAAAACATTTTTATTGTGCCTTCTGTTTTTAAATAGCGCAGACAACAAATCTGACGCCAGGGAATCTTGTTCATGTTGTAGGAGTTTGCCCGAAATTCTTAAAGTCGAAGAAATCTTGGAAGTTAAGGTTTCTTACCTCAAACGGCCTTGGCTTTAATCGAGCACCTCTTATTATTTGAGCCCAACCTTCAGGTGTGTATATTGGGACATATTTCGATTTTTGTTTAATCTTAGAATGAATTGACTCACATTCCATTTCGGTATGACCAGATTCAAAAAATGTATGGTTAATTTCCATCAAACTATGGTGAATTGAGACTAACTTTATGCACATTCCGACGAAATAACCATTTTTTTGTTATTCGCCACACCCATCAGACATCATCCTAATTTCTGTTATATTTGGATGTGATAAAACATAGTTATAAATGCAAGACGATATCTCAGTTGAGCCCCTTTTTCCTTGTGATTCGTCAAAAAGATAACAAACTCGATCTTGGTTTCCCAGATTGTAAATTGTTAAATTATAAACTGAGTTTACCCAAATAAAATAATTGACCAGCTGGGCATTTTGGAACCATTAAAGGTCAAATTTAAGTGACAAGGACTTCAAATTGGTTATAGCTACTATCATCGCGAGCATGACGTGCCTGCTCTTTTCTTTTTAAATGTTCTTGATAGAGCCGTTCTTCCGAAGCTTTTTCCACTTCCGTCATGTTTTGATATTGTAAGCATTTCTTGCAATGGTCTTTCTTAGGTTTGAAGAAACCTAAATTGTGCTCCTTAAAAATTTGCCTGTACTTTTCAAATGACACTGGGCGTACAGTCATTGTTTCACATTTTTTCTTGTACATATTAAACATTATTTAAATGTTCTGAGAAGAATCAAAATATTTTTTTAGATGAAGATCTGCAGTAGTGAGACTCAACTGCTGGAAAAGATCGGATACGCTCACGAATTCGGTTTTCCTCTTCAGATTTCAATTTGTTGAAAGGAATATGTTTACCACGTCTATCCTTTTCAACAGTGCCACTTGAAGAAACCTTTTGAAGTGCTGTACGCATAAATACATCCGCAACATTTAGTGTTTTCATAAAAAATAAACGACATACTTTTCTTTTTTCCCCATGAATAGAAAAATTGTAGGTCATAGTAAAATTACGTCTTTAATTCTTAATATTTCTTGTTACCCTTTTTTTCTGCTTTTTATCAATATGGTGAATACGATATCAATACGATAATAATAATATTGTATTATGTTCAACTCATGGTACAATGAATACACAAGGTATGACACATAATGTTCCAAAATCGGTTCGCTTTCGCGCATGACGTAGTCAAGATCGCTTATTCCAGCAACATTTGAATGTAGTTGTATGGGAAAGACTTTTAATTTTAAGTTTTTTTTATATAATTGGGCTAATTTAATTATAGTAATTATAAAGAGATGATAAAATTATGTTATTATAATATTTATCCTTTATAAAACATAGATATCCTTTATAAGACAAGTTTTAATTATCTTTTATTACACGTAGGTACAGGTTAATTAACTTATACTCCAGAGTTCGATATTTCAGATGTTTAAAAAGATACAGAAAAGTGGTAATGGAGGTACACAAAATTTGTACGTATATATACCTACTGAACTAAACACAAAATCAAAATAAATAATGACAAAGTCAACTTTATTTATATCGAATGAGCTAGCTGGCCATCGAATATGAGTGTAGTGAGGGCACACAATATTGCACAACATTTAAAATGACATTTTTGTAATATTCACACATAAAATTATCTTGGTATTGTTTATAATAATGATAACATTGTATATTTTAATAATGATAACATGATTTAACAAAGAAAAATATGTTATTTTGGAAGATGCTAAATTGATTTCCTCCGAAACAGTTCTTATTGCAAATTGCATAGCAGGCTGAGGCTAGTTTCTTACTTAACAAATCGATATGAAAAAACCATTTAAGGTTTCATGACTAATAATTAATAAAAATAAAGATTTAGACTTACGTCGTTGACCTAGAAGTAGTAAGAAGCTGCTCAACATACTTTTTGGACTCTCTGTGTTCGCCTCCTTGTACGCGTTTCTTTTGGTTGGTTAAAAGGGTAGCCGATGTTGATTTAGGCAAATAAAGACTAGGTACTGCCTCAGGTTTGAGCTTTAGACCCTTTTTAGAAACGTAATTTAAAAGTTCCTGTTGTAGATTTCTTAGGTAATCTTCAGTTTTAAAATGTGTATAACAAATTCTTGCAGTATTACAATTAAAATTATCCTATCTACAACAAGATATAATCCACAGTTTTCTGGTCACACTATCTTTAGGAAATGTATGAAACCTAAAGATTTTATCTTCATTGTCACTATTGCAACAAGCAATTGCACAGCGTACTTTGAAAAAGGTACAAAACCAGATATACAATGGCAAATAAAAACTTTCAGTATAAATAAATAGTAACTAAACACCATTTGTATAAAGACACATATATAAGCATATATCTAAATTTGTGTCTTATTTTCATATTATTATATTGATAAGTAAATTTTGCATATAATAATCGGTAGGTTATAGTAATGTGTATATTTTTTATTTTACTAAATTTCATTATAACTCATCTAAAATAGCATATTGAATTGTAAAACAGATTTTTCTCTATTGTACTCTATTTTGTTTTTATTTCAGTAAAACTGCTTGGAAGTGAGTGACAGTGAATCAGAATAAGCAAATCTACTACTATTTACCTATTCACAGTATTTCCTCTGCAGAAAATTTTTAAATTTCAAGGGATTTGCATACAAAAAGAGTACTTATATTATTAGTATATGTATGAAAACAAAAATAAATATTTCCCCTGAATCTCTAGGAGAAGTAAAGGTTTTACGCTACTGAAAATATATTTTTTTATTCAATTATAACTCAATTATAACTTATATTTCAAAATTAATGTGTACGTTAAGCTGTAATAATGGGTTCGAGGTGGTTCAGGCGATCTTAACTACCTCACACTCCTGGGCCAGCTGTCAAATGTCATGCGCAATATCATACCTTGTGTATTCATTGTACCATGATGGCATTGCATAGTTGTGTTCAGGATTGTTTTAGTGGTGCACATAAGTCAAAAACGCAGATTTTGCACATTCGGGGTTTTGGCATTGTACCGACGTGTATTATTTGCTATGCTGCACGAGTATGATGCTAATTTAATTAATTTTACAAAATGCCGCTCGTCCCCATCTTTGTTGATTAATTCACTAAAAAATTATGATTAGGTATTAATACCTCTGGTTAAGATTTATTGGCGCCCACTTAGCTTTGCTATTTCGGAGCGTTCCGTATTCCTTTTGCTTCTAATCTGTAAACAGTTATCTATTATTCATATTCATACCCACGCTCCCGATAACGAGTTCTTAGTATCGTATTTGTGTTACGACCGGCCTATTACTACTTAGGATCACTTTTTTGCAGTTTCAAATTTAATTAAAAAGCATGTTTGTCTCTAAAACGCTAATTTCAAAGTGTGATTTTTGACAGTCGACAATATTATATTTATTTTTTGCTCATATTGAAATTTTAAGAATAAGTAATATATTTTTTCTTTTAGTTGAGGAGAAAAAGGAAAAAACACTGAAGTCCATTTTGGAAGCTAAACAAAAAATTAGAAACGAAATTTTGAATTTGAAGAACAAACTCAAGTTGGCGAAAGAAACAATTTCCTCTTTTAAAGAGGAAATAGCTAAATCTCAAGACAATCAATTTGTAATGTAGTATTAGTATAAAATTTGTATATGTAAATTTAATTATTTTAAATAAATATTTTTATGCCTTTCTTTAAAAAAAGAGTGTGTTTTATTCAATTTGAAATGATAGCAAATTTTGTGTATTATTTCCCAAATACATTTAATGACGTGTTTTTAGTGCGAGCTATCTTTGTTCCTTTAGAATTTATCGTAGCGAGTAAATACTCATCTATGATCCCGATAGGTGACAGATCTACTTCATGGAGACGTCCGTCCCCGTCTACGCGAGCCTTGGTTTATTTCCTACAGGGAAAACCATTGTCCTACCCTCACTCTATATCCAAACCCATCATTTCCTTCCCAGTATCCTGGGATTCGCATCGGAAAAGCTAGATTCACATTCAATCGGATGGGGGCCTTCTTCAAGAGTCACAACCTCTCTCTTGATACAAAAGTAAGAATGCTGCGATGCTACCTCCTCTCTGTCCTTTTTTATGGTGTTGAATCGTGGACCTTGAACGAAGATATGTGAAGAAAACTGGAAGCATTTGAGATGTGGTTATATCGGAGAATGCTTAAGATCCCGTGGACTGACCGAGACACAAATGAGGAGGTCCTCAGAAGAATGAATAAGAATCGAGAAGTACTGACCACCATCAAATCTCGAAAGTTACAGTTCTTCGGACATATTATGCGAAATGAATCCAGATATACTCTCCTTCTCAAGCCATCCTGGAAGGAAAAATATTTGGAAAACGAGGTCCAGGAAGAAGAAGAACATCTTGGTTAAATAACCTCAGAATCTGGTTCAATACAACATCTGTGCAGTTTTTCCGCGCTGCTTGAGATAAGATAAAGATTGCATGATGATCGCCAACATTCGTAACGGATAGGCACATCAAGAAGAAGAATCCTGGATGGATTTGCCGATAACGACCCTAGATTGTATATGGAAATTATATTGATCAACTAACAAGGACAATGGTCCTACGAAGAATAGGGGGTTCAGGCGCCGGGCCTAATATCCCACACTCGGAAAAAATCATTATGCAAAAAAAAATCCAACACAGCCTCGGAATTTGACGGAAACAAGGATATACAACTTAGAAAAAGAAAAAAGACTATGAGAATAGGAGGATGAAATATAAAAGGAATCGCAATGAAACAAAATGAAATAATCCCAGAAATCGAAAGACTAGGCACAGATATAAGTCTTATAGGGCCAAGGAGATGAAATTATAGGGAAATATAGACACATGTTATTATTATTATTATATAACAAATAAGGGCAGAGGAGCGAGCTCCTATTATGCCCAAAAAGCACCAAAAAAAAAAATAAAAAAAGTATCCTTATAAAACTAATACCAAATATAAATTTAAGTAAAGTTAAACAATTAAGTTTATCATACAAAAATTGAATTGTGACAGTGAAACAATAAATAAATAAATAATGCTGTGCGAAAATAACAATCCTATAAATAAAATAAAGCGCTATCAAGTTTATTTTTAAAGATGTTAACACTAGTTGCCGATATGGTGTCTTGATCCAAATTGTTCCAGATATTAAAGATTCTATTTGGCAAGAAGTTCACCCTGGACCTTGCAGTAATTTGTTCCCTCTTTAATTTGTATCGATGGCCTCTTAATCTTTCGTCTTGATTCAAAGTGAATGTGGTGTTTAGGTTCCCAAAATTATGTTTTAAAATACGGAAGGACATAATTAGGTCACCTCGAAGACGTCGCTGCTCGAATGTGGTAAGATGAGCCATGGATAGTCTATCTTCATAGTTAGGTCTTACACGGCCGTATGCCAGTCTTGTGGCTTTACGCTGAACATTTTCAAGAAAGATTTTATCGCGAGTGAGATCTGGATTCCACACTGATCCGGCAAACTCAAGAATAGGTCTAACGTGTATTGAGTAAAGTTTACTAACAGAGGTTAGAGATATACGTGTAAAACATTTATGGATCAAAAAGAGTTTCGAGTTTGCACGTTTACACACCGACACTATATGATCAGACCAATTTAAGTCACTATTAATTATCACTCCGAGATCGTTGTGGGAGGTTACTGAGTTTAATGGAATGTCCATTAATAAAGTACGGCAGTGATGGGTTATTTTTCCCGATATATGAAACAACGCATTTTTCAATGTTAAGCGGAAGTAACCATTCTGAGGACCATTTGAATATTGCGTCAAGATCTTGTTGAAGAACATGTTGGTTAATAGTTGGATTCACATATAATTTCGTGTCATCAGCGTAAATGGTAACTTTACTGGATACAACGAGCGGAAGATCACTAGTGTAGACACAAAAAAGTAGCGGTCCAAGTACTGATCCTTGTGGGACTCCACTCTTGACTGGCTTATCTAGTGTGGTCTTCCCCAACACGAACCCTGAAGTATCTGTCGGATAGAAAATGTTGAATCCAAATGTTTAACTTTCCGCGGATACCATAGTGATCCAATTTAGCTATAAACTGTTCCAAGTTAAGAAAATAACATTGCGGAGATAGGGCCATGTATTTCTTATGGACGATAGAAGCGCAGCGATGCCACGATGAACGCAAGCACCATTCAGGGTTGTATAATTTGTATTTTCGTTTTCACAGACATGAATTAAATTAATGTTTTTTAACGTAATTGACCAAAAGTGCCCATTCGAAACAAGAGATGAAAAGTAGGGAAAATGATTTTAACTAAATAAATAGTATTTACAAAAGATAATTTTATTTTATCTTATTTTAATTATAGTAACGACAGTTTATTTGTTTTTCGGTAAGAATATCATATACCATGAATCACAGAAATCAGTAGAAAATATTGCTTAGCTAAATCATACACTTTGCCGGCTATTAAAGATTTAAAATCAAATAAACGGACCGCTTGGAATGCATATATCTAATTACTAATTGCAACTTAAAATAATACGGTGTACGTATGTCAGCGATTTTATGTCGTTCTCTGAGACTAAATAATGATAATAAGGCTGTGTGGTTTTTCAATTGTTATTCTGACTTTACAGTTAAATGTTAATTGAAAATGGAAATTCGAAAAATATATCGACAATCTAGTAAACCGCATGCCTGAGAGTTTTGGCAACACTGATCTCCATAAGCCTAATGTTATTTTCTTAACGTGGAACGCTGATAGTAATCGACGTTTTGGAACACGGTCGAAAGCTTTGGAGAAGTGTAAGTAGACTACATCGACAGGATTCCGATTGTTTAAAGATAATGACCAATCATTTACACAATGAAGTAAGTTTTTTGATAAAGCCATGCTGTTGGTGAGAGATGACATTTTCTTGAAGAAGAAACTCAGACATAGCTTCCGAAATAATCGATTCCATGACCTTGCCGACAATAAGAACCAGGCTGATTGGACGATAATTATTGCAATCAAGTTTATTTCCTTTCTTGAATATAGGAGTAACCGAAGCCAATAGGACGGCTGCGTTGGATAGGACATGTAGAAAGAATAGAAGAAGGCGAAATACCAAACAAAATATTCAAACAGATGCCAGTAGGAAAAAGAACAAGAGGAAGACCGAAGCTGAGATACTTAGAACAAATAGAAAATGATATAACAACCTTAAAAATAAAAAAACTGGAGAAAAAAGCACGAAACAGATCAGAATGGAGAAGAATCCTGGAGCAGGCCAAGACCCAAAAAGGGTTGTCGAGCCAGTGATGATGATGATGAAGCCAATTTCCAGGATGAGGGGAGAGAACCTTGATTAAATGAAGCATTCATTATGAGAGATATGTATAAGCTTTCGCTTATGTCGAATTAAATGGGTAGCTGGGAGGTTAATCCAAGGTTTTAGTCGATTTCTGTATAGCTACGGTTGCATGATCAGAAATTGTTGTAATAGCAGTATGAAGAAAAGAGTCCCACATTGACGATGGATCAGAATGATTTAAGAAAATTAGATTGTCAGTTTAACTGGGATAAAACTGAATTTACATTAAAGAAATCAGTAGTGGCATACGTTACGAAATTATTTTTGCAAGGCGGTGTTAAACTAAATTGAATGTGAGCAGGAATAAGCGAGTGGTCAGAAAGATCCACAGGAGAGGACACTTCAAGTGTAGAAATTAATTAATCGTCATTTGTGAAAAATAAGTCTAAAATTGAAGGATTATTGTTGGCTCTAAACCTTGTAGGTTCAATTATCAGTTGTAATAAATTTGAGTTCATCATAAAGTTTTTAAAGACATTTTGGGAATTCATAATATCAGTTTTGGAAATAATGGGCCAGCTTATCTCGTGAAAATTGACATCTCCAACAACAATGAGATGTTCAAGGGATGATAATTCCTCAAGTTTGTTAATAAACATATTGTCCTGAGTAAGTACTGTATCCGGAAGTCGGTATATGCAAACTATTTTAAATACGAAAGAGTTATTAGTAATAAGTAAGTGGATAATTTCTATACCGGGTACATCTATTTTTGTTTTGCTGACCAATAACTTTACCTTTCTTTAATTTTTTATCCTTAAAATCTTTTGGTAAACACTTTCTATTGGATCTGAGAGTACCACAAATTCTAGTATTTTTACGAAGTAACTGTTGTGCTACGGATATACTTGTGTAATAATTATTACAATATAGAATGCTTCCCGAATTTAAATAATTCTTTATCAGGGTAAAAATGACAGTTTGGGCATGGTTGTTTCCAGAAGTTATATCCGTTTCTTTTCCTGTGTAGATTCTCAAATTAAGAACGTATCCAGTCACAGTACATAATTTACAGAGTTTAATTCCGTAAGGATGACTTTTGTTTTTAATGTATTGTCTGAATTTAAGGCGACCTCTAAAAGGTACGATACTCTCATCTATTACTATGCTTTCATCAGGAATTAAATAAGAAGGAAAGTAATTTAGTAGTAGATCCAGTACATGATATATTTTGTACAATTTATCTTGCCCCAAGTCATGCTCGTTATTAGCAAAATGAAAACAATTTAATAATACAAAAAATCTGTCCCTTGGCATGACTTTAGAAATAAATGCATTATTATATAGTGAATCCTTCGACTAATACAAGGATAAGCCCATTGAGAAAACAGTAGAAAATAATGCATGTATTTCTTGGTTAGAGGTAGGTTTCCAAGCTTTCATTCTTGAATATCTGCGCATCGTATTTTCATTTATAATTTGAGACGCATAGTTATTTGTTTGCTAAACAATAATGTCCACAATTTCGTCAGTAATAAAAAGTTTGTAAAAATCTAAAGGCGACTTTACAGTTTATAAAATATTACATTCTTCCATTTTATCATATTTACAAATAATAATTCGTTTGAGAATGTAATTGTATTCCAAATATTCTCACCCTTCATGTTCAATATTTAATGCCTCAACATTACCATTCATGTGTTCCCTTTCCATAACATTTACTGCCTCCGAAGCACTTTCTACTTCACTGTCAACGTCGCTATAATCAGAATTTGATGGTTCTTAAGGTTTGTCACATAATCAAAATCTGATTCTGAGTCACTATGTATAGCGATAGCATTTTGCACAATTTTTTTTGTTCTGCCCCCAAACATTGTACGTCCGCTAACTTTGACTGTCTAAGCAATACTGTACTTAGTAGTCAGTATTGTCACCGGTACTGTGCGGTGTGTATATTACGTTATTTACATTTTCAAGTTTAGTTTCGCTCCAAAATAGACTATGGTAGTTTTGTCTATATGTCTGCCTCCAAGTCACATCTGAAAGCTCTTGACTCCGTACACAATACGGGTCTTAGGATCTGCTTAGGTGCCTTCAGATCTAGCCCAGTTCAAAGCATGTACTGTGAAGCTAACGAACCGCCACTCTGATTAAGGAGACAACATCTTCTTTTGTCATATGCAGCTAGCTTATCAGCCAATCCACAAAATCCAGCCTACCAACTACTTATTCAACCAAATAATCTCATTCATCATCCTCAGACCACTAGAGCTACACAACCTATCTCTTGTATACTAAATTCTATTCTCGACGGTTTCGATCTAGCTGCAACTTCACCTTTCATATCTCCACACATCCTCCGTGGCATAAGCAACTTCCGAATGTCAATACCTCCCTTTGCTCTTTCAATAAACATGACACCCCTAAAGCTATAATTAAACAATTGTTCCTAGACATACTTAGCTGATATAGCCGCAAAAGAAGCTTCTACTTTGGATATACCTATATCAAATATCAAGCTGCATAATGATATTAAAAAATGGTCAAAAAGCGTATATATGACAAACAGCAATCTAATTGGAACACAACTCCGAGTCATTTACACGATATACAACCAGTTATACCTTCCTTAGAGCTACCACCTATGTCCAGAAGATACAAGGTTATTCTAAGAAGATTAAGAATTGGACACACTCGGCTTACACATGGCATCTACCGATTCACATATATGCGGCCATTGCAGCAGTCCCTTAACCGTCAAGAATTTCCTTAAAGAATGTCCACATCTTTCTACTAAAAGAAAACAACACCAGTTGGGAGGTAATATACAAGAAATGTTGAATGAAACTGAGAAATATGCAAGTCTGTTTAAATATTTAAAAGACATTCAAGTGCTTTACAAACTCTGAATTGTAATTATGTATAACGGTTAAATTTTTAAAAAATAAGTATTGTGTATAATGTACTGTATATTGTCAAATGTAAAACTGTATTTGTAATACCCTTATATTGTAATATACTGCCATCGTGTCAATGACCTAGTCGTCGAAACAAATAAAAAATCAAATAAAAAAAAAGTGTAGTCTCGCATCACGCCCATGGTAAAAGTTATATGATATTGCCACTATCAGCTGATGACCTCACAATGAGAGTGGCCGTTGTAATACAATACATATTATGTTTATAATGGGATTTTTATTAATTGTTTAGCTTTTGGCGAGATTTTTGTAAAATTTAAGTTGATTAGTAGGCTTTTTAGTGTGAAGAAACTATTATTAACCCCTTAATGTTTTGACTCCAAAATGAGTTAATTTAAAAAACAACTGAAGAATATCTTAAAATAACTTTGTTATACTTTATTATTCTCGGATGTTTGGTAGTTTAAAAAATGGATAAAAAATGGATAAAAATTGTACTTTATAGCGGTAAGGGGTCAAATCGACCTCGTAAATTTTTTTACAATAATTGGACTAGAGCACTCTATAAGGATTTAAACAGTACCAATAACATTAAAAATAGTTAAAAAATTAACATTTTACAGCCTTAGCAGATGGGGAATAACAAGTTTTATAACAAGGTCTTTACGACCTCGTTCCACCAAATAGACAGTTATTTAAAAACTGTTCACGCAGGGAACGTGTTAAATGGGCGTAATGTATTATCCGTCGAACCGTAATGTATTATATTCTTAACATGTGACCTGATGCATTACTGCCGCCTTCGTGTCGAGAAGGCAACATGAATTTAAAAAAAAATAAACAAAACTTCTGATATGCAATTAGAAACCTAGAAAATAAAAACACATTGCTACTTAAAATTGTTTAATTTCTAATAAAATTTAAATAAATCAAAATATTTATACATATGGAAAAATTGTAATACATAATCATTAACGTAGCCTTTAAACTTAACCTACAGTTGAAGTTATAAGCTCAGCAACGTCTGGATCTGGCGACCTGACAGTTAGTTGCATCGTAACACATTCGCCCAAAGCCAGTTTCGCTCTTACTAGTATGTCAATACCTCCCCTGAATACACCTAAAAACAAAAAAAAAACAATTAAAAAATATGAAAATTTTCTGCAAAATGTAAAGTTGAGATATATGGATTTTGGAAATGATCAATAAAATAAAACTTGGCTGCTATCCAGCTCACATTATCCTGAAGATTATAGTATTATTGATTTTTTTTTTAATAAAAACACGTTTTTTCATTATTGTAGCACATTAATGGTATGATAGATGAATTCCTTCGTCAGTGCTAACAGAGATATAAAACAAAAAAGTATATCTTACCAGCTAGAAGTAAGGTGTGCGTAGATTTACCCTCCGGTACTCTGTCAGTCCTTTCCGCAGGTTGTAATCCCAAGAACTGAATAATATTCTTAACAGCGCCACTTAGCGTATTGATGGTCAATGAGTATGTATCTTCTTTTTCTACATAAGTAGCTGCAGCTTCTTCCCAAGCCGCAGCCCAATTTACTTTGCTTACTTTTTGGATTTGGTCCCCTAAAGTTATTTCGATGTCTTCCAGCGTATATTCATCATCGTAACCTACGAAAAATATGAAAATAAGAAATTTGGGTATTATAAATTTATATTAAACTAGTTTACCATTACAGAAAAATACATAAATAAAAAATTCATAAATATCCATTTGATTCTAGTAAATATAAATATTGCAATATCTACATTCCCCCAGTCATATAAAGTACCCGTATTTGAATCAAGTGCAGGCATTCATGAGACAGTATAAAAGTTTATGACACGATTAATGGCAATTTCAAAATATTAATTGCTATTTTGAATGACAGGAATAGATGGGCGGGACATTCGGATAATAGCCGGTTTGTACTGGAGTCGGACAGCTGACTTTATAATTGACAGAAATGTGTGCTCTCTTCACTTTTATTTAATTTATATGCAGAAAATATTTTCGGAGAAGCTGTGAAAGACAGAACAGCAGGTATAATTGCTAACGGAATCAACAACTTAAGATATGCTGATGACACAGTTTGCTAAACACAGATACTTCTAATCAGCGGTAACAAACCATAGTAAACAAATGGGGTGAAAGTTAATACAAAGAAAACCAAATGGATAGTCATCAGCAAAAACAAAAATATAGCTAACAATCTAACTGATATTAGGATAAATTGAGAAATAGTATAGAGAGTACAATCATACAAATATTTGGGCTATTGGGTTAATGGAAAGTGGGACTTATCTCAGGAAATCAAAAGCAGAATCGAACATGCCAGAACATATTTTAAGAGTCGAAATAGGAATAATCAAAACGATCGAAAACATCTGCCATAACAACACAATAAAAGTAAAACTAGAAGAAGGACTAACTGACCGAACTAAAGCTGGCAACTGAAAACAATAGAGGGCTCAGTGAATCCCCTGGGCCTCTATTGTTCAACCATCATGGATGACCTTATAAAAAAAGTCAGAACGAAAAAAAGGATACCAAATAGGAGAAACACGACTTAAAATAATCTGCTAAGCAGACGACGCAATACTCAAAAACACGTTCTCTAAAGGAATTGTCTTATATGTGTCTTTTTATGCATCAAAGTCGGTGAGCCACTTGATGCCTGTATCGCGGTGTTCTCAAATTCTGTCTCCTGGAATTAGAGAATTTTTATAAGTACATTTAATTAAATCGGTGCTTTTATGCAACGCGTTTATTGTCGCTGATGCTTCGATATGAACTTATTTTGCTAGTGCACAGACGTGTGTCGTTTCATGAAGACGTGTGTTGTTGTCTGGGACCACCTTGATGGTGAACTATTTATCGACAAAATTGAAAAACGACTATCTTTGTGAGATTCATCATCAGATGATTGCAAAAACCATTGTCTTAATAATTTATGTAGTGTATAATATGCGCCTGAAGATTTTTACATTATTTATTGGGTGAACAATTATATATTTGTATACTAAGTTTATAACACACGGATCCATTTTTTATCAATACACACTTTCTTATCGCACGGTACCATGGTCACCTATCTATTTAACAAATTTTATCTGAAAGCGACACGAGGCAAAAAACGCTAAACAAAAGTTTCATTTTGTTTCATCTAAAAAAACCGTGTTTTTGTCGCTAGGCGACAGGCGACAAAAAATGCGTGCATAAAAGCGGCCCAATCTCTTAAAGTGAATATGATTTAAAACACATGTTGCACCAAATTAATTAACACGATCATTTCTCCAACAAAGACAAAATGCCTGGTAATAACAGCAAATCTACTAATATGTAAATTGGAACTAGAGGGTCAGATAATAGAACAAATGATGGAGTTTAAACATCTAGGCATCACACTATCTAGTTACGAAAAGCTCGAAACAAAAGTAGAAGATCAACTGAATAGAACAGAGACGCAGGATGTCTGAATGAAACAGTATGTGAAGACTAACAAAAGTGGAGATCAAATCGGCATACAAGAACATTTTTGGCGTTTTTTTTTAGTTGAAGATTAGATGATGACAGTAGAACAACTGCATATAAAATGAAATCGGGCCCTTTCTTTTTATAAGACCTGAGAAGTTGATAGCACAATATATATATATATATATATATATATATATATATATATATATATATATATATATATATATATATATATATATATATATATATATATATATATATATTAAGGGATTCTACAGTATTCACTGCCTTCCTTCGCGCAACCGTTTCCATCTCTCTCTGTTGTCCCATTCTCCATCTCTTATCGTTTCAACTGAAACACACCTGTAGCCTCCAAAAGTTGCCTTTGGAGCTGCGGGTGAGAAATTGTCGGGTCTCTTCTAACTGCTTCGACAATGAAACAATCGTGAGGAGCCGTTGTTACTTTTTAGCGACTTTGTCTTGATCTTTTCTTAAGCGTTATTAATTCCTGATACCTAGCACAGGTTTAGTCAATCTGTGTTACGTCTACCACTGCAGTTATGCTCCTCTGAGACATTCCTTGCTTCACAAGACCAATAATCTTTCCTCTATATTTTCGTTTTTGTACTCATTAGTTAGTTTATTTATTTTCGTTTAATTTACAACTAAAGCAAATAATCTATAACGTACCGAGCTGTGATTGTTTTATCGGTTTGTTTATTTTCAATAAAAAAATTTATTCCTCGCAACAATACCCAACAAGTTTTTTCAAAAGAAATAATTACTTTTTTGAAATACATGGTGATTCCATATAAGTTTGGTTGTGTGTAGATGGATCTATAACATTCGCACAGTTAACTTTGTTTTTGAACATCCTGAGAAATTCATAGATATGTTTGATAAAATCGAAGAAAAATGTGATAGATATGTAACTTTAAATGTTTAAAATTTGAGATGAGCGTTAAAAATTCAATAATTTACTAATAATTCAATTTAATAATTAAACAAGAAAAATTGTCGACAATATATAAAGAGACATTGCCAAAGAAGTGTGCGACGTAATTAAAATACAACTAAAAGAAAGATATTCTTTCCGAGGTAATTTACAAGCGAGAGAACTGTATAATAAATAGGCATATTTGAAATATTCCCGAAATTTCCTTTACAATTTTTTGAATGACGTATTATTATACTTTTCCTACGTTGTGTGAAACCGAAATAAAGTGAAAATGAAATTAGATGTGATATACATCTTTTATATACACCAAAAAAATATGGATTACAGAGGATCTCACAAAAGGAGAGAGAGAGAAAATGAAAGCTTTAAGAGATAAAGCAAGAGAAATGAGGGAAAATGGAAAAATGGTCAAAATAGGATACAATAAAATCACAGTAGACGGCAAGGAATGGAGATGGTGCTATAAAGAAGAAAAAGTAGTGGAAATAGAGAGTTCAAAAAACTACCAGAGCAACATAAAAAGAACCAAGGAGAGGTCAAGCAACGAATAGAGAAAGAAGAATTACAAAATAAACCGGACAATGATGATAAATGTTTAGTTTTAAGTAGTAATAGGAATAGGATTAGAAATGTAAATGATAAGTATGCCATTAGAAATATGACTTGTGATAGGAATATGGGTATTAGGCTTACTAACAGTAGTGATAACATTATAGTTAGGGGGAATATCAAAAATGGGCATAGCATTAGTAATGAAGGTAGGGAAAAATTAAATATTAGCATTAGAAATAAAAACGGTAATAAAATAAATAACGGATATAATGTTAATACAAAAACCAGGTAGCATGAAATCAACGTTAACACCAATAATGGAGAACAAGAATACAGTAATAAGGAAATACATCTTAACAAGACAAATCATATAGGAATAGCGACATGGAATGTGACATCTCTGACCGGCAAGGAAATAGAAGCTACGGAAGAAATGGAAAAAATGAACGTACAAATAATGGGAATAAGCGAGACAAAAAAGATAGGGAAAGGACACATCAATATCAATGAGAAATATAGTCTATATTATTCCGGAGTACCACAGGGACATAGAGCAAAAGAAGGAGTCGGTATAATAGTTAATAAAAGAATGGAATCAAGAATAACAAACTACGAAGCAGTATCATCTAGAATAATCACAGCCCAAATAGAACTAAAAGACAAGATAGGAATAATACAAATATACGGACCAACAGAAGGTAATGAAGAAGAGATAATGATAGAATTCTACAACGAACTCCAAAACGCATTAGACAAATTAAAAGAGACAAGAGAAAAAATAATAATCTTAGGCGATTGGAATTCAAGAGTAGGTAAGGATATTAACAGGGGATTAGGATGCATTGGACAATATGGGGAAGAAACATTAAATAGAAATGGAATTAAAATGCTGGAATTCTGCCAAACCAATGACCTGATAATAGGAAACACATTCAGTGAACAAACCATTAACGACAAATATACATTTGTGGCTGAAGAGAGAAATGCGAAAAGCTTAATCGACTATATAGTCTATACGAGAAACCTAGAACAAAATATAAAAAACATCTTAACGGAAAAGGAACCCGAACTGTCTACACAACACAGGATGGTCACCGCAAAACTGGAGGATGAAAAAATGGAGGAAGTGGAAAGAAAAGAGTACAAGAAAGTAAATGTAAACAAACTAAAGATAAAAAGTGTGCGAGAATTTTACACGGAGGAAACTAACAAAAGACTGAGACAAATAGAGTGCCAAAAAGAAACATGGACAATGGAAGAAATATGGAATACATACAGTGAAGTATTAAAGACAATAGCAACTGAAGTGTGTGGAATCAAAAAATATAATAAACAGTTGAAAAGGACAAGATGGTGGAATAAAGAAGTGAAGACAGAAATAAAAAAGAAGAAAATAGCATGGAAAAAATACATCGAAACGGGATTAGAAGAAGATAAAGAAAAATACTCTAGGCAGAGACGATTGGCAAAAAAGACAGTCACACAAGCAAAAGCAAAAACATGGAAAGAATTTGGAGAAGAACTTCAGGAAGAATATATAACAAATAATAGAAACTTTTGGACGACAATACGACACATAAGGCAGGGAAAACGAAAGGTAATAAACTTCAGTAAGAGATACTTCAAACCAAATACAAATAAGCCCAGAACAAATAGCTAGGGTATGGAAAGAATATTATGAGAAAAAATTTGATACCGAAGTGATAAAGGAAGACAATATAATCAATGAAGGCGAAGAAAACACAGAGCCAGAGCAAATAAGTAGAGAAGAAGTAATAAAAGGATTATCAAATATAAAAATAGGCAAGGCAGGTGGAGATGATGAAATTGAACCGGAAATGGTAAAATACATGGGAGAAGAAGGAATAAACTGGCTATGCAAAATATATAAAGAGGCGTGGGAAAAACAAACAATCCCTAAAGACTGGCAGAACAATATCATCGTGCCAATATACAAAAAAAGAGAACATGTAAACTGCGACAACTATAGGGCAATATGTCTGTCATCGGTGTGCTTTAAAATATATACGAAAATAATAGAGAAGAGACTGAGACAAGAAGTAGAAATGGTATTGGGAGAAGAACAAATGGCATTTAGACCGGGAAGACAGACAAATGACAACATATATATCATTAGAAACCTAATAGAAAGAAGCATAGATACGGGGAAAAAACTAGTATTAGCATTCATAGACCTAAGAGCAGCATTTGACACGATAGAAAGACATATTATGGGGAAATGCTTGAGGAAAATAAACGTACCTAATGCATTGATAAAAATTATAGGAAGTACTTACAAAGAGGTAAAAGGAAGGGTACAAATAACAGGGGAAAGATCGGAATAGCAAAGGGTCTCAGCCCTTTGCTATTCATAATAGTAATGAACGAATTGATAAGAAACACTAGAGTCAGAACTAATCAACTACAGACAATAATAGGTTACCGCAGATTACAACCGGTAACAATAGAGTCCTTAATGTATGCAGACGATATAGTACTAATAGCAGATTCCGAGAATAAAATGCAGAAACTAATGGATATATGGGTAGAACAAATAGAAGAACTTAAAATGGAGATAAACGAGGAAAAAAGTAAGATAATGATAATCAGCGGCAAAAGAGATAAGGAAGATAATCAAATAAAGATAAAATGTAAAAACTCAGAATTGGAAATAGTAACAACTTACGAATACCTGGGAAGTATAATAACTAATGATGGAAAAATAGACTGGGAAATAACAAATAGAGCAAAGAAATCAAACAAGTTATATTATGCGTTAGCCCCAATGATGGGAAAAAGAGAACTTGCACGAGAAACAAGAATAAAAATATATAACACAATAGTGATACCGACTGTGCTCTATGCAAGTGAAAACTGGACAATTCTGGAAAAACATAAGAGCAGGATAAACGCAATGGAGATGAGACATCTAAGAAGGATAGTTGGAAAGACAAAATGGGATAGATTAAGCAACGAGACTATTAGGAGAATGGCCAACCAGGAACCGATAATGAACAAAATAGCAAAGAGACAAATGAACTGGTATTGGCATCTGATTAGGATGCAATCCAATAGAATAACAAGAAAAATTTATGAAGCAAAAAACATCGGAAAAAGAAAAAGAGGCAGACCAAGAAAAAAATGGATACAGCAAGTAGTAGAGGCGGGAAAACTTAAACAAAAATCACTCGAGGAATTGAAAATAATGGCAGGAAACAGAAAAGAATGGAAGAGGTGGGTAAATGGAAATTAAAATAGCTAGCCCAAATTCGACACCCTGTTAGGGTAAAAGGAAGGGGAGAAAGAAACAAAGAAAGAAAGATGTGATATACCCAAGGTAAATGGAAAACGTTTCCATAAATGTACATCCTTCCTTTTAACTGAAAATATTTGCAAAATATTTGTGGAAGGTATAAAATTGAAATTACTGTGAAAACTCCAACGACCACAGAATTCGTCTTTTAAACGCATAAACAACTTAAAAAACATTATTCGGATCACTTCAAATTCTCAAATATACACGAAAATAATTTTTGGATTAGTTCTTGCGTTCCCAAGCACGAACCGCCACTGCTAGGTATCTCAGAAGTTTTCAGTTATGATCAATGTTTAGTCAACCATATTTTTCTCGATAGCGAGGCACTAGTTCTCAGGCGCCAAGTACTTTTTGGGAGACTATCAAACTAATTCACAAACATATAATATCCACCCACTAGTCTTCTACAAGCTGGGTACAGAGTTCCAGACTTTTGGAATGGGGTATTATGAATATCTGGAAGATGTACAATAAGCTAATTGACTGCAGTACGATCTGTTTCAGAAGACTTCCAGAAAAAAGATAAAACGAGAAAAATCCAATTATCTACATTAATTTGATCTATTTACTCACCCTCGTCAGAATCTGGTATTCCAGTTGAAGGATCACAATCTTTCACTAAGAACTTCAGCACGGCTCCACAAGTACCAACAGAGTTTGGAAGATCATCATCGGGCAACTTAACTACTACATATGTGGTACCAGTTTCGTTATAATGCAACTTTTCACAAGGTATTTCTGCCAAAATTTCGAAGGTTTCACCGGCGTCTATTTCCACCTAAATATAACAAAACATACAGCTACAATGTAGTCAATATAGACATGCCATATTTTTGTATTACTAATTCTTCGTTTTTGACATTCATGTGCATGTTTGTCAAAAAGGTAAAAATAATAATATTATAATAAAGTATATTATTTACAGATTAGAAACTACACTTCTATCAAGTGATTATATAATTCTAAAATGTCGAGGTGAAATATCCAAGTGATCACATAAATCTAAAGTAGGTCTTGCTTCTCAACGAATTGTTTCAATAGAAATTTAGTCAAAACACAGGAATCAGTCATAAAACAAACAAAATATAGTCAAAATCATGTAATATGGCCGGTTTGGGATTAATCGATGATCAATGGGCCTCAAACAATTGTAACTTTAAAATTTAATTCCAGGAAACTTGAAAAGTAAATGATTTAATTGAATATATTTTACGTTCAGTAATGATGTTGGATTTTGTTCTATTAAAAGCAACTGAAATTATTAAGGTTCTGAAACTGTTTTGTGACATGTCTAAATTAAATATTGTGTTTATATAGATTTAAGCCACAATTAATTGTAATGAAAATGACATTTTTAACTACTATTTGACGTTTCGATTTCCTCTCTGGAAATCTTTTTTAAAAAAAGATTATTTAAGAACATTGTATGAAGATTTTAACCAAAGTTGTGTCAACAAATAACCTGAGTGGATTGTACAATTACTGTTGTACAACTGTAAAATGTGTAAAGAGGAGATCTCGGTATAGAGGCGTAGCATATGCTTGGACCATTGCAATTATCAAGATAGAGTGTTATTTGCTAGACCATTTGATATTTGATAGACCATTGCAATTATCAAATTTAGTTATATGATGTAAATTATATATTTAGTCACCATAAAGCCTTGCAATACCGAAAATGCAAAATTGCAGACATTGACAGGAGAACATTAAAAAGAATTATTGAAAAAATCGGCGTGCAAATTATCTTAAGCTAAGTGGAGTAATGCTGTTGAAGGACGAATTTCCAGATCCACATGTTACAGAGAGGCTCACCTCTTTGAAGTTGAATTTAGTACATATAAAGTAAGTTATTTGGTTAAAAAATGAATAAAAACCAAATTGAGAATTCGCAGTTTTGTTGCCAGCCAAAAAAAGCCACTTTTGACGTCACAACAAACGAAAAATAGGGTAAAATTGGCAAAAGAATATAAGGACTGAACTTTTCAGCAATTGGATGGGTATACTTCAGCGATCAGTCTAGATTTGAAGTGTTTGTAGGATACAGTCGAAGTCGGGTTATTCGCAAAAGACATGGGGCGTTTCATCCTGATTGCCTTACAAGTAAAGTGAACTTTGACTCATCGGTGTTGATTTAGGACAGTTTGTCATCTAAAGGTGTAGGAAAACTTCATATTATTGAAGGAATTTTGGAAAAAAGCAAATATTTGGACATTTTAGAAGAATCACTTTTACCGATTCTGGAAAATCATTTGAGATCTTGTAGTTATTATTCTTAAAATTACACAAATCAGAAAAAAGTTCACAATTTTTGAAAAATCTAATGTTGGCCAACTGTGTAAGTAAGTATATATTTAATTTCGCTATGCATCAATCGGATAGTCTAATAAATCTCTAGTCCGTAGTATTAGCAATTATACACACGTTAAAATATTGCCGAATCTGTATTGCATGCAATTCTAGCTGACCCGACAGACGTTGTCCTGCCTCAGCTGTAAATATTAAAATAATATATATATATATATATATATATATATATATATATATATATATATATATATATATATATATATATATATATATATATATATACAGCAGTAACAAAGCAGTAATTTTATGTAAAAAATAGTTAAAATATGGCATTTTTCATAACGTACAACGTACTTTACTTTGTATATTTTCTGTTCTTTCTTTCCTCTGTAAGAACTTTCTACAGAGTATCAAAAAATACTAAATAATAAGTATTTTTTTTTTCATCTGCTCTGGCGAATATCGTACGCTGATTACGTATACTAATTAGTCATATTTTTAACGTTAGTATAACTAGAAAAAGACAAGTTGCAAAAATCGTGCCTCTCGCCTGTTGATACATGCAACAAAGCATCAAAACGGCGTTATGTAAACGCGTCGATATTTTTACACACTACAGTTTGAATACTTACTCTAACGTTTTCTAAAAGCTGGTCTGGCAAGGTATTGAGACAATCGAATTGAAGGACGATGTGATGTTTGAAACAGTGCTTGATACAGCGGACAAAATACTCTGTTTCAGATTCAGTGAGTTCCACGACGTCGGAAGTTTTGAACAAAGGACCTAACTGTTGTATACCCGGAACGTTACTAAGTTTTTCTGCGAAGTTTTCCTCCCTAGACACCGGAGGAGGTCGGACTGGACCTAGAATGATAAAAGTCATTAATTTATTATTAATATTGTTCGGAAACTATTTTCTTGTGCCATTTTTAGTATTATTTACTATCTTTAATGGAAATTGACCACAATTTCAGTTGAAAATACGTTCATTTTGATACCATTTCCACTTCCGAAAAACGATTTCCGAAGTGGAAATTGAAATGTCAATTTACAATTTTCATACTTTACAGATATAACAATAAATGTATATTTCGTAATATATGAACTTGTCTCACTATTATGTCGTATATATATATATATATATATATATATATATATATATATATATATATATATATATATATATATATATATATATATATATATATAGGTCTATACAGTTCTTTTATTATTTGAAAAGGCACTAACATTAGAATAAAAGTCCGCGATCCATACGAGAAGTCTTTATTACATAAAATAAACTGTAATGATGTTATTTATAGGTACACAAAATACGGATAATTGTCTGCGAATTAAAATATCGGACACCCCCGTCGTTAATTGTTTTAACACCAAAGTTTCAACTTAAAACATGGCTATTTGCCTGCAAGATCTAGACCGGGTGTGTCACCTGTCAAATTTGGTGGAAATGGGCCAATTAATAAACAACAACAGGTGTAACAACCTCCTTATTTTAATTCTTTTAAATTCTTTATTTTTTGAAAACTATTTTTGGAGTGAAACATCAAAAACAAACAAAATGTAATTTTTATTGCAATCAATACAACACAATAAAGGTATTATTTTTGCAATATGATAATATGTATTTCCAAAACAGATTGCAAGAGGATTGTTGTAATATTGACATGATTGTCCAATCTTACCTTGAGAGACTAGCAGTCCTTCAGATTTGTTTTTAACTTCGCGTTCTTCTGCTGTTGGCACTGCTGCTATAGGTACGGACTTAATGTCAAATGGTTCGTCAGTTGGATTCTGAATGTATTCTCTAAGCGATCTTTCTAGGGAAGGGATTGATACCTGCAAAAGTCTTACTTATAACAATTACATAAAAAAATTACCTAGTTATGAACGAGACAAGTCTGAACTCTGAATATTAAAGGCAATAAAAATTACTAGGGTATAAACTGCCAATCTTGTAGCATTGCTTAATATTACCTTGTATTCGGTCATTAAATTCGTAGACATGGACCTATGTATGACACTTTTATTTGAAAGACCAATCCATCAAATTTTACAGCTAAACCACACTCTATTCTGGTGCAATCGACTTTTTAGTTTACGACAATAAACTCTAACTGCAAACCCTGTGTGAGTTTTGACCTGTTTAACAATTGTATTCCATTCTAACAACTAACTAATAGATATTCTACGGAATACAGGTAATGACAAAAAGGATATTCGCATTGTGAGAAATATATACTGGAACAGCAAGAGTGAAAATAGGCAATGAATTGTAGATCCCTTTATTTACAACATATTTATTCCCTTTTTATAAATAGGGTGTATAAGAACCTATTACCACTCGTCATTATCTCACTATCCATTTTTAGGTTAATATTTCAAAGGTATTACTGGGGATTCTTTTTTGTTTGTTTCACAGGGGAAATGACCAAAAAGTGATCTTACTCGCAATTTATTCCTCTGAATATATATACATATACATCCAAAAGTTTGGAATATTGGAATATTTTATACTTTTATTAATTTTTATATATAAACTATTCTGGATAGTTAAACATCATTTTGCTTCAATTCTCATCAATACTAAATCAATCTCAAAACCATAAACGATATGCAAAAACATGCTTTAATCTCTTGGAGTGAAAACCATATTTAAAAATAAATTATTATGTATAGATAAAAATAATTTTTAATAAAACTAATAATCAGTATTTGCTCCATTTGCCTGTATGCATGCCTGTAGGCGATTTGGCATGCTGCCAATTAACTGATCGAGCTGGGCTTGTGGAGTTCCCTCACATTCTTCACGAGCAGCATCTTTTAGTTCTCGAAGTGTAATAGGGGGATTGTTTCGTTTCTTCATGCGTGTTTTGAAAATGTCCCAAGCATGTTCAATGACGTTCATGTCGAGAGAATTCGAGTGCCGCTGTAATGTGGATATTGCTTCTTATTCCAGAAAATTGTGTACTACTGCTGTTCGATGAGGAGGTGCGTTGTCATGCATAAACACAAATCCATCACCTACTGTCTTTCGGAATATACGCACGACACGATTTAAAACTACCTCGATGTACACATCACCTGTGACTCTTCTCTCCAGAATCAGTAGTGGCGTCCGTGTATGACTCATAATAACACCCAAAACCATAATACTGCCACCTTCAAATGGGATACGTGTTCTACCTTCTGTTTCTAGTCGGGCTTATTGCCCTGGGACCCTCCAAACCAGTGTTCTTTGCGAATCAGAATCCAAGCCAATTTTGATTCATCAGAAAACATCACGTTATTCCAGTTAGGACCATGAGATGCACAATTTCTCTAGCCCATTGCAATCTTACCATTTTGTTTGTTGGTAGATTAGTTTGGGAACATGTAAGGGTCTTCTACGATACAAATTTGCCGCATTTAGTATGCGTGTTAATGTTTGCCATGAAATATTGAGTCCTCGAAGGCTAGCAATTTCTCTGGATATACCACTTACAGATTCCGGATGATTTCTTCGAGCTATCAATGTTATCAGACTTTGGCTGCTGTTTTACATCGACTTCTGCAACTTCTGGGGCTATCCTTCACGACATCGACTTGAAACTAGAGCTGGAACACCAAATTGACATTTCAAAAAGAAAATGTTGGCTAATTTGCTTTACATTGCATACAATTTTGGATACACGACTGGATTGATGTTACAGATGGGAGTCACGATTCTCAAAAATACAAAAAAGTCAATAGATAGACAACGGTGGTGGGAACCTAGTTTAAGGAAATTGTGACGTCAGCATCATGTAACAAGATAGGAGCTAACGTCACAATTTCAGTTTTATTTTGCTGAAGGTGCTATCATTGTTTTAATTTCTTTGATGTTGCATGACCTTGCCTTCGATCACTTAATTGAATAGCCGAGGAGCAGCTTAGATCTATAGATTCGTTCGTATTAAAAGAAAAGAAATGCAGATATACATGGTATAGTCCAAAAAAGTGAACCCAAACAGTTTAACGTTCAGGGACGTGTGAGATGTCACGTGAGAAGCTTTTACGAATAGAATACAATGGCACAGAGAAATCCAACATGGAGAAGCCTTAAACTTGTAACGTCTAAACGGTTTAACGTACAAAAAAGATATAATTTAGCGAATAGATAATAGATCACTAAAGTCATTAGATAAAAATTCTTTTGTACGACTTTTCTTCCTAAATTTTTATCAGGATGGTATTTGGGAAATATTGAACAATTCAAGGTACTGTTCTAGTATCATTTTAATAATCAATGTGCAATGTCTAACTTACCTGCAAAGAATCCAAAATGTAATTGTTGTATAAACTTTTATCATTTTTGTTAAGTATATTACTATAATATGTAGCTCGGTCTCTAACTTCATCGTCTGAATCCATCTGACACCTCGAAAGTAATATTTGGATATTTTCTAACAAATCTGGACAAGAAGCTCCGAATTGTGCCATGGCAGAGACTGCAGCAGCTCTTACAGAGGGGCATTCCAATATGACACGATTGTAAATAAAACGGATATATCTGGAAAAACAGAGACACAAAATTAGAAAAAACCAAATCCGTCATTTTTTTTTAATTTCCGTCTCTTCGGCTTTTATTTATCTCAGGTTTTTATAGACTTTGTCCGTAAAATATGAAAAACTGAAACACGTCGATTATAATTTTAATTCTTAACAAATTTACAAAAAAACTATTGTGCAGAGATATTTATTGTAAAATTATTTACATTAGATTGTCTACTTTTTATGAATATCCTCATTGTTCATAAAGCAAACTAAATAAAAACAATACCTTAAGAATTTTATTTGACCATCAATAGTTTTTCTTTCAGACAATATTAAATTCAGGCGTGACACTTAACTAACACAACTGCATTGGTAATTTACTTTTAATGTTATATTTACCGTGATGGTTGTTTGGTCTTGGGCCCTTCTTTTCCTAACAAATGTAAGATTCTCACAGCCAAAGAAACATGTTCACAATCTTCAATGAACTCGCAAAGATGCGCCAATCCAGATTCTTTAGCTTCGGGGTTATCTTCAATTAGGGTTATAATGGTATCTATAAAAAAATATGATTACAGAAATTATTTGGTGTCATGTAACAGAAAAGTAAATGAGTAATTTGCAGAACTGAAACAACTTTATCTGACGGAAATATTTGTCTCGATCTGGAAGCCGAAACGACGTAAAATAAGATATATTATAATTTTATTTAGTGATTCCCACACAAGGAATAAGATCGTCTAAAAAAAGTTTAAGCCCTTTTTGTTAGTTCTGTAATATATACAGAAGAATTTTTTTTATAGCCCCTTTTCTATCCGAATTGTCGAATAAAGGCCTCTCCCATTTCTCGCCATTCATCCCTGTTGTGTGCTAGGCGTTTCCACATTGGTCCTGCGACTCTTTTGATATCGTCGCTCCAGCCCATTTGAGGTCTTCCTCTTGGTCTCTTCGCATCGTACGATCGCCAGTTTCCGACTTCTTTGTTCCATCTACCATCTTCGAGACGTTCGTTGTGTTCAGCCCATTTCCATTTTAATTTAGCTGCTTGTTTCGCGGCGTCCTTTATTTTTGTTTTGTTCCGGATTGCTTCGTTCGTTTGCCGATCTATTAGTGAGATACCAAGCATCTGTCGTTCCATGGCTCGCTGAGTTTTTCGAATCTTTCCATGTTCTTTTTTGTGAATGTCCAGGTTTGAGCTCCGTAAGTGAGAACGGGAAGGATACAAGAATCGAACACTTTGGTTCGAAGGTTTTGGGGTATCTTTTTGTCTTTCAGTATGTATGCGAGTTTTCCAAATGCGGCCCATCCCATTCTTACAGAAGAGTTACTGGTCAGTAATGCAATAAAAGTTATTAACAAGGTCATTTAATACTTAAAATAGACAAAACGCGATCTATGTTAAATACGAAATTAACTATTTATTTAAAGAGAATTTATTTAAGAGAATAAAGTTATTTAAATTACTTCTAATACAGCTTCGATTCGGTCTAACTAAACCTAACAAAATTGTGGAACGTATGGATAGGAGCATTTGCAAGAAAAAAAACGAACAAATTTCTACAGAAAGGAATTAGGTAGTCCGCAAAGTTAATGTAGAAGAAGCTCACAAATGTTGCATGTTTATCTAGCAAAAAAAATATTGATGAGAGTAGTGATAAATCTGAAAAATCTTTGAAAGTGAAAAATTTCTACAATCAAGTGCATGAAAGTTTATATACTGCGAACAGACAATTGCATATAAAAATACTGGAGCAGTAATCGTCAATATGTTTCTACTTTTTGAATTTTGATGTAGATACAAAGTGTGAAGACATAATTTCAGTGTCAAATTCAAATTAGAGTGATAATATTAGTGTACAAAACTTATTTTAAAGTAGCAAAGTTACAGTGTCCTAATAATTTATACAGAATATCTTTGTGATCACATTATTATTTGTAATTGTGGTCTTAATGTATACTGGAGGTTTTAATATTAACAGTTTATGAGTGTAATTTTTTAACCATTTTGCCTTTTGCCATCTAAATAGATCCTCTATCGCCTACGTCGCAAAATTTCAGTTGAAAACAGGTCAGTTCTTGTCAGAAGGTGCTATTGTTTACATCGTTGTAAATGTGTGATTTTATTAGAACTTTCTTTTGAATATGTGCCTGGATAAAATATAACGAAAGAAATAAAGCTTCAAATAATGGACTTTGTTGATAAAGAGTAAGTATATAAATCTTATTTTGTATAATAAAATTAATATTAGAAAATAAATAGTATAAAAAAATATAAATACATATTTTTTGTGTAAAAAAGCTTTGATATTTTTTTAAATAAAAAAGTTGTTCGGTTAGGAAATTGACTGTTACATATTTGTAACGCTAAGATGTAATATAAGCTAATTCTCCAGTCATTTTCTACCAATATATCATATGTTTTGTTTTCATTGTATGGTATTTTTAGTAACATTTTTCGAAGTATTAGTATCAGGAATGTTTACAGCACTTTAAAATTTAAAAATGCGGTATGTACCTACTAAGTTGTTTTTTTATTTCAGAGGCCTTGCTGCAGTTCTTCAAAGAGGCCTGACTGTTCAATAAGTTATCGATATAGCCTTTGGAGAATACGACGAGATAGATGATTCTATAGAGGCAATTTATATAGCGCCACCGGATCCAGCTACTCTGACGAATGAGGATTTCGGAGATGACGACGAGGGCGAAGATTTCGACAATTTGAGCAAACGTCAGCTACTTGCCGATGCAGAAGTTAGAACTGCTGATGGAATTACACTAGGAGAAGAAATTCCTATTCAACAGTCAGAATCGACAGAAGGTAACATTTCTTTGGCAAATGGTATCGATATTACACCTGCTCATATGGTATATCCAAAAGTTTCTGAATCCCGGGATTGGGTTTCGGGAGATTTCGCATATAACGAAAAACAATTTCCTGAGTCAGATTAATCACTGTTTGAAAACAAATCGGTTGTTGATATATTCGAAATATTCATAGATGAAGAAATCATTTTATTCCTGGTACAGGAAACAAACCAATATGCTACTTTCAAGAACCTACTCGACCCAGGAGTCTGGCCAGAGGAAATGAAATGTTTCATTGCTATATTTATTCTTAGTGGTTATAATAATCTTCCCAGCAAGGGTATGTATTGGGAGCAAAGTCTTGACACTAGAAACGAACTTGTATATAATGCTATGAGACGCAACAGATTTGAGCAAATTTCGAGGCTTATTCACTTGAATTCTAACGCAAATATTAATAAGGGTGATAAGCTCTGGAAAAGACGGCCATTTATAAATAAAGTGAAGGACAGAAAGTATTTTATTCCTGACAAAGATCTGGCTTTCGACGAAAGTATGGTCAAATACTATGGTAAACATAGCTGCAAACAATTTTTAAGAGCCAAACCCATACGATTTGTTTATAAAGTCTGGTGCCTAAATACAGTGATGGGCTAATTGATTGATTTCGAGATATATCAAGGAAAATCTGTAACTCCTGATATTGACATAGAAAGAAACTTTGGAAAGGCGGCAGCACCACCTGGTGAAAATATTAGAAGACCTACCTGATAATCTGAAATCTTTTCCATTCTTATTTTACTTTGACAATGTATTTACTATCTTCAGTTTATTGTCTTATTTACGTTTGAAAAGATACGGAGACATGGGGTCTATAAGGGAAAACCGTTTACCTAGGAGCTGTCCTTTAGAAACAGAAAATGGCACTGGGCATTGTTTACATTGCTTCTTGATGTTTCAGTCAATAACGCGTGGTGTTTGTATCGAAAATCAAACAACTCTCAGATGTCCCAAATAGATTTTCGAAGGGCTATCGTGCAAGTTTATTTGAAGAAATATTCGTCATCTCTCAAAGGCACTGACAGGACTCCATCTCCATCTTCTAATGCGTAAAGAGTAGCCGATGAAATTAGATATGATATGATGGAAGTCCTAGTGGATAAAATTCCAAACGATAAAAGGAGACGTTGTGCTGGAAGATTTTGCAAAAGTTCAACACGCACAATGTGTAAAAAATGTAACTTAGGTCTCTGTATTGATTGTTTTGTTAACTATCACACAAACCAAAATGTTTAAATTCGTTTTTCATTATTTTCAGTGTTTAAATAAATATAACTGTTTACAGATATATTTTGTATTTTTTGCGCCCATTATTTCCTAGCGTTACATATGTGTAAAAACATATACTGAGTGACTTATAAATCTGAATGCGTAAATTCATTTATTTTTATGTTTTTTAATAAAACTACTCCCAAAAAAATATTAGCATCCATTAAAAACTGCGAAAAAATAATCTGGGCACTAATTAATATTATATGTATATAATTTCATTTGCTTATCCTAGTGTTTCATTTCAATTGTCGCAAGGTATATTTACTATTAAATTATAATTGGCTATTAAAAAAACAACAATACAACCATAAAGAAAGATCAGAAGACAGAAAAAGTGAAGGATTGCAATATATAAAGCCCATGAAACGACAGTATTCATGATTACACTAAAGTGGCTAATTTATTATTAATTGTTATGTTTAATAAATATTAGTTTTCAACTATTTTATTATGGAGCATACTACACTTTACCTGCTATGGATGCTTTATATTCTAAGCCTCCCTCATCTCTTAACATGGCGGATAGGAAATTCATAAGTGTGCCATGTTTCCTTGGAAATTTCAAAGCTAATACCTTAATTGCCTGAATGACAACCACTTTAAATTCATCACTGATTTCAGATACAAAAGTAGCGATTTGTTTCATTAGTCTGTCAACAGAAGATTCAGCACCTGTAAATATATGAAAATTTAGTTTTTAATATGTTAGATAGATAAAAAAAAATAAATTGCTGTCTGGTCTCATCCAACATCTAATAAATAATTAGATTATTAGAAACACTATTATTTTCCCAGTTATATTATAAATATTAAACTAATTCGAGTATAAAACTTTTAAAGCACAACAACTTAGATCACGAGTTGACATGTGATCACGTTATAGTTGTCAAGTTGACAACTATAACATTAATATAAATTCAAAAGCATTCTATAAATATACAGTTGCTTTATATTCAATACTTGTTTAACTTCTTTTACTATCCCTTGTACCCCCTCTTGTTCAGTCTTGGCTAAAAACACTGCTGTCAGGAGACCAAGACAAAAATAATAAGTAAAGTAACGGTGTAGTGCTCGAACCTGCATGGCAATTGCTGCTCAAAATAACTGTTGCGAACGGTCTGCTGGAGATACCAAACCGCGCTTCCTTCCATATTCGGCATTATACACACATTGGGAGCTCTTTAAGTGCAGAACCAAAATTTCCAATTGTCTACATTTGTGGTTTTGGCATTGTACCGACGATATTCGATATAGATTTCAACAATTCAAGTGACTCGGTGAACTAACAAAAATTCATTTCAACTTGAAGAATTAAAACTAAATTTTTAATAATGTCTAAGCGAATGCGTTAAATTGACATTTCGGGTGGAAATCTTAGTATTGACAAAATTATAATAATCATATGAAAAAAAGTTTTTTTTAGTTATTACGCATATCAATCCTATAATTTTCTATTGCCTTTCTAAAATGGTTTTAATTTAACCTGTCTAATGTTTGATTACAAATTCTTTTGAATTAAATTGGTATCACTGCGCCAGAAACTCCCACAAGGATTGCATTGTCCCATGTTCCGTGTACTGAAATGTCAGGGTGAGGCGGACTATAGTAGAATAAATTGCTGTAGTATCTTTTATTTATCAACTCCGCCGAATAATTGTTTGAAATAGATATATACTTCATTTAATTTAGATACAGTTGCACGTCATAGCCCGTGAGGTCACATGATACCAACACGAAATATTTAGGCGGTAGGTGGGTTCTTTTTTAGAATCACTTTGCCGAGTACACTAGCATTACAGCCACTAGACATATCGTTGCCGTTAATGCAAAATGTCATATGTTTCAAAATGCACTTTTCAGGAGACAAAAAAAACTGAATAATATTTACTGTGTGAGTAGTGTTTTTCTCCAAATTAGAAGATATACTTAAAGACAAAGGACAATACTTATTGTATATCTTCTAATTTGGAGAAAAACACTACTCACACAATAAATATTATTCAGTTTTTTGTGTCTCCTGAAAAGTGCATTTTTTAACATACGACATTTTGCATTAACGGCAACGATATTTTATTATATAAGCGTAGAAATAATATTTTAAGATTTCTATTAATGTTAACTAAAAGAAATACACAATAATATGTTTAATTTAATTTGTATAAATGCATTATAAAGCGTTTTTATGAAGAACATTTGTTCGGAACACACTGTAAATGTAATTGAACGAAGGTGATATTTTGGCATAAATTGGTAACACTTATTTGACAGTTGCGGTGTTGACTAATGTTAATCAGTAATGAAAAAAGTGTTGTTTTTGTTTAAGTATTCCATTTTACATCTTTATATGACGCATACAAGCGGCTCAAATTGTTTTTAACTCTTGTTTTGTTTCTATTTATTTACATTAAATATTAATTTGTTTTGTTGTATAATCCACTTTTGCAATAATTATGTGACCTATTTGATTTAAAATGGATTCAGGATTTTTTTATACTTTGGCAACTATGTCAACTTTGATCTCTGTCAATGATAATGACGTGCAACAGTAAGTAAATTAGATGGACTGTAGATGCCTAATTTTCGCACAAATAACTTAAGTGATGGTTGTTCCAGATAGATCATCGTTTCAACGGCTTTATTTACTGTTGATTCCTATTGCTATATAGAAAGGTTTGTTTTGCCAAGACAGGAATTAATAAAACATGTAAAACATTATCAATTCTTGTGAATTTAATAAGCAATAAATTTTTTTTATTGACTATATTCTAAATAACTCTTACCTGTTTTCAAAAGAGTAGTAATGGCCAGTGTAGCAATTGATCTATTAGAATCAGTAATCAAGTTTTCTAGATCCAAATTACAAGCTGTCACTGAGGCAGGGTGGGTGGTGGCTACTTGATTTAAAGTTCTAACAGCAGCAAATCTGAGTGTAGCTTTAGGAGATCCACAAAATAGTTGCAGAACACTTATAGCAGGTGCTAGCACCGTACTACTTGTGAGCTTCAGGTTAACCATGGCATGTGCAGCTTCATACACTACCATTTCAGATTTGTTTCTCAAGCCCATTGTAAATATCATTGTATATGGTGAGTTGAGGAGAGACTCTTGGTCCTCTTCTTCTAAAAGTTTTGCAGTGATTCTTATCTGAAAATAAATACTTATGAATCTTGTGCCACAACAGGATAATTTGAAGACCGAAAATATAAATACACTTTGTACCAATCTCAAACTGATGGAAAAAATGATACTAATATTAAAAATAACCAACAAAAATACAACAAAATAACATTCACCAAAATATACGACAAGCGAAAATCAAATTAATAGCTGATCTAAACAAATCAATCGATCTACATTGATACCAATCACGTAGATTCTCCAAGACCCTTCTTCTGCCTTCAGCCAAGAGATCTTCTTCCTTGAATATTTCTCTGTATTATGAGTCTCAAAATTTCATATTTTGGTCCCTTCATCACATAGCCTAGGTATTCCAGTTTTCTTGTTTATATAGTGGTGATTAGTTGTGTTTCTTAACCAACCTTCTCCAGTACTTCTTGATTTGTAATTCTATCAGTCCATGATATTTTTAATAGTCTGCATATAACCAGAGTTCAAAAGCCTTGATTCCTTTTAAATTGCATTTTTTTAATGTCCAAACCTCAGCTCCGTATAACGATACTGAACATATTATAACACGGCATGGTACATAGTCTGATTTCCAATTTAGGATTTCTGAAGTATGATCATTGGTTTCATTGATCCAAATTCCCAAGTATTGATATTTTTCTACTTTGTTCTATCACATACCCTTTTATTGTCCATATGTTCAAATGGTGTATTATTTGTGGTCGTGTGGTTTTGTAACCACACGACCAAGAAACCAAATGCCATGAGCTGCCAAAAATACAGATTTATTGGCCTCATAAAGCATTTAATAAAATCATATATCAGTTAATATATATGTAAAAGGTGTGAATAGATTGGTTGAGAAAAAAGGTTTGGTTTCAATAATAAGATAATGTCCATTTCAGTCTTCTTAGACCAGACAGAGGTAAATTACAACCCATCGAGTTAGTCAATCCGGCCCGCGACAAAAGGTTTAAGAAAAGCTTGAAATATCTTCACAAATAATTTCAACGAAGATTCCAAGACTTGAAAGTTATGAAACAAACCTGGACCTGAATAAATAAAGAAGGAATTTGTGAGGTTAAAACAAGAGCAATTTTTAATAATTATTAAGTTGAGTAGTTGAAGGAACCAACTACAAAGATTTTTTCAATAATCATGTTGTTGATATTTATTTATATTTCATTTTAAAATCAGAAATTTTCTTTATTTTCAAAACTATGGTTTTTTCTTTAGAATGTTTTTTTTTTGGCTAGAACAGCAATTAAAAGTTAATTCAGAGAGCAATATTTTGTAAATTAAAGAGATCCAATATTTTATATTATGTTTAAATACTAGAACAAGTAGCATGTAGCTCACTAGTGATCAATAAACACTAAAGTACATTCGTTTACCAAATTCCCATCAGTAAACATGAGCACGTGTTGATATTCGCTGTCTCATTCGTCAAGAGGCTATTAAATATAATTTATTACCTTAAGTTAGACAGATTCTCATGTTACAGATCCAAACTTGCCAGCATTTTAAATTCAAATTGTATCGTGTTGATTTTTAAGTTAATATATTGTGTTATATTTATGTTATAGTTATTGTTAAGTTATTTACTGGTCGTGTTATTTTTTAGAGTTTAGTTTAATTGTGATATATTGATTAAATTTCAAGAAATTCTTACACTAACAGTTTCAAAAGTAAATATTTTTAAAAATCATATGATACATAGGTCGTACATCAGTATGACCCTGTTTGGCTTACACGTGGTTCTATTGACAATTGGGAATTTGTAAAATGAATATGGTTTAAACTTTGTCTTCTCTAATAATAAAATCAGGGCAGTAATCCTGCTCAACAAAAAAGGGAGGAAGGAGTAAACACTGTAGTTTTGAACTGTCTGAGAGCTGTGAGAAGAAAGAAAGCTTGATGTTTGGTCATGGCCGCTAATTTTGTAATTTCATTGATATACTATATATATATATATATATATATATATATATATATATATATATATATATATATATATATATATATATATATATATATATATTTACTTTTTATTACTTACCAACATACATAAAGCGTAAGGGCTCTTTAAACCCATTTGATTCAATTTGGAAATCAATTTTGTCACTGCTAGCTTATCAGTCTTCCTAATATGGTATAGAAGACCCAATGCGTGATACTGTACCATTGCACTAAAATAATTCATGTATGAAATTAATCATATTATTTGTGTAGTCAATATACAGACTGAGTTTTAAGTATGGAACAACTTGATTACCTTGAAAATCTTTCCAACATATAAATTTTGGTTTGTAAAGGTTTTGTAATACAGTTGATCTTATTATAGTAGTTACATTGTTGTAAGATTTTCAGTTTTTCTGGAAATGTAATGAACTTTTTTATATCTAATGGATCACCTTGTATTTTTTTCTTTCTGTCATAGTCATCGAGCAAAAAGACAAAAGAGGGAATGTAAAGGTAGTGGGGGCAAAAATATTGTTAGACAGGAAGTACCATCTTGAGAGGCCAAATTAAACAAGGAAAGAGAGTCTTTCCTTGTTTAAGAAATCAAATTTAGTTGGGTTATGTTATTATGTGTCCCAACTGTCACATGAAATCTTATTTATATTGAAGTTTTTTAACAATTGTTTCACATTTTAGACTGTTATCGTTAATATTTAATTAAAATTTTCTTGTCTAAGACACATTCTGAAAACTATTTTATAGCTACTGTTAATAAGTATCGGAAAATTTAAATTTGGCGCATTCGCAGTTCCGGATATGTCCGCCATCAGAGGCCACTTTTTTGGTCGCCTTTTCATAACGATTAGTTTCCCTCTTTTGTCTTTTTGCTCGATGGTCATAGTTTTAGAGTTATAGCTAAATTTATATATCTGTCCAAGTTAAACTAGTACATTACAATGGCTACTATTAAATACACTCGTTTAATTTGAATAATCTTTAATAGTTTATATCTTAAGAGAAATCTTATAACAAGGTCTACTGTTAGTACATTAGTAAAATATTTTTTAACAAAACTGCTGCTGTATTGAAGTAAAAAGTTGTCTTTTTTACTTCAATACAACAATCCTATCCATAATCCTATCCAGAAAACCCACAAGTTTTAATAAATAAATTAGACCAAATATTCTGTTGTCATTTAGATAATATGGATTCCTCATTTTTCTGGCTGGTGATTTTAACTAAGATATGCTGCTTGAAATTGTGGGGTGGCCAGAGACGTTTATGATCTTTGAAAATAAACCGTTCATCAAAGACTATACATGCATACAAGGTATATTTTTACAAATCTTGACATATTTGATTCTGTTGTATCAATCCTCATACATCTGATCATACTGCTCAAAAGGTAAAATTTGAATTAAATAAATTTAAGTCAAATATATACAAAAAAAATGAATATTTAGCGAGGAGAATAGAGATTTAAATTTATGTTGGGAAATGTAGACTGTGTATCTACATACCCAGCCTACATTTCCCAATTTGAGGAATTAGAGATAGATAATCGGTGGGATACTTTCATGAATATATTTCAGAAAATTTTTATAAATGTTTTCCACCAGAGATAAATAAAGCAAATAAAAAAAATCACAAAAGTACTTTAAAAATGATGATGTAAAAAATTATGTTTGATATCTAGTTTACACTGTTTAGTAATAATGTTAAATATAAAGGTATGTACAGGACATAAAAACACAAGTACAATTCTTTACACACTCAATCTCGAAAAAATTTTTATAAAGAACAAATTGAAAATAGTGAATACAAAACTAAAATATCTAGGCAATTAGTAAAAGATATTAAAGGTAATTCCAAAAATCAAGCTAATTTCTGTTTACAGGGTGACCGTCAGATGCTTTCTAACAAAATAAATCAATTTATGACACATGCAATGCTAGAAGCTGTAAAGAAAATAAAGCATGTAAAAAATTTTCAAATTAATATCGAACAAAATAGTAATTGCATGTTTCTAACTGCCGTTTTAGAGAATGAAATAAGTCACATAATAAATCAGTTAAAAAAATAGCTCTGAATATGATGAAATATCAACTGACTTAATTAAATTTGTTTCATCAAAAACTCCTCTTCATCTCTATTTTATAATTAGTACTTCCTTCAGGCCAGATAAATTTCCTCAAAGTTTTAAATTGGCAATTATGAAGCCACTACATAAAAAAGGCGATGTTACTAAGATAGAGAACTATAGAACAATAAGCTTTCTTCCATCATTCTCAAAAATATTCAGAAAGTGATGTATTCCAGACTACAAAACTTTTTTACTACAAATAACTTATTTAGTAGTTCGCAGCATGGTTCTCTAGCAGTGAGGCCTATTGAGACAGCTACCTACGATTTTATATAAAATTTTTAGAAAAACTAGAGGCAAAGATGAAAATACTAGCTGCTCTTAAGACCTATCTAAGGCTTTCTATAGCCTAGATCATGTTCTTTTATTACAAACATTACATTGTTATGGAATATAGAGACTGGTGTTGAAATGGAAAATATCATTTCTCACAGATAGGTTACAAAAAGTATGATTGGAGAAACAGTGATGTAAGGTTCCCTCTTAACTGATCAACTTAGTCAGGCATATCACATGTGAGTGTCTTGGGTCCTTTTCTCTTTTGTCTATATAAATAACCTGCCAAACACAGTGGTTCTTCAAACCTTGTAAATTTTGCTGATGACTCAAATGTTCTGTTCTGGGAAAAACATATTAGAAACACTAGTCGAAGTGGCAGAGCAAACTAATATGCAAGGCTGAACAGTGGTTCATTTGAAATAGGCTGTTGTTTAATACTGATCAGACTGTTTTTGTTTACTTTAGAACTGGTCAGTCACAAGAATAGTTCCCTGATAGTCAATTTTCTATCACAAAACCTGCTACTCATTAAGAGTTTGAAGAGTTATCCAATCATCTGGCATGCTGCAGTGGATCCCACAGGAAATGGTCTAAAGCATTTATATTGGTGGAATGAGTGGGCAATTCAATAAAACCATGTCTTACAATCCATCTTCTTGGAAACATATTATTTAAGTATTGCCTAACCACATAATCATAGTGAGGTGTAGTTCCATAATGTTGTAGCCAAATACTGTTATTCTCTAAAAGTTTCCAATAATGAAATTTCCAAATTAAAAAGACAATAGAAAGATTTTATGTGGACTTAAAAATACCCTGACTAACTCAGATATAAAACTGTTTTTCAATAAATTTAAATATGTGGGGCCATTTAAATGTCCTTCAATGAAAAAGATTCTAATTATTATTTTATAGTCTATTATTCTAGCTTTTCCAGTAAATTTCAGGTTTTCTAGATACTGGATGTGGTATTCACACATCCAACGAGGACTGTTACTTAATCAGTGGTAATTATACTGATTGACATTTAACTTAATAACAAAAGCGGTCTCATTCCAAAACATTATTAAAAAACTTTGGATCGTTTTCCCATAATTATTTCTGGAAGCTTTTCTTGTCTTTGAAAATAGTTATCTGACAAGTCTTGAACCAATCATACCATACATGGATGGAATTTATTATCAAGTAAAATTCTTATTATGGATTTTTGCAAAATATCGAGTTTCCCAGATATTTGTCCAGTATTCAAGTGTGAATTATCTTCTAACATGATACAAACATTCAAGATTCATCTTTACTTTTTCTTATGCATCTGGATTTGGATAAACCTTTTTGTGATAAACAATATATTGTGATTTTAAATAAACACCAAAAATACTAATTTACTAAAACACCAAGTTGTTATTGTTACAGTTACAGCTATCTTAATGTATTATTTTAACTTGGGAGGACATAATGCAAATTTAACTATAACACATAAATTATAACATTTAGGAATAGTAAACATTACATAAAGAATATTCAGTATTTTTTAAAGATTTCAAAAATATGCAGGATGATCTATTTGAAATAAAAGAGTTTATTATACAACAGAAAATCTGACAATAAAACTATAATAATTAAATAATACCATAAGAGCATCTGCCAATTTGTCATCATAAGAATCAATGATAACTGTTTAATTTCAATACATTCTTGATAATGAAACTCATTCTATTCTATTAATTAAAAATCCTAAAGATGAGCATGCTAATTTTCTATTTAGTTTAAATTATATGTATTAAAAGATAAATGAATTTGAATACTCACTTATCACTATTTACTGCTTCTTGAGCTTCATTTACCCATCTTTTTACTACATCTGGAGCCAATTTGCTCATATGTAATGAACTAATTAGTGCTGCTGAACTGACAGCTGGGTTTCTATCTACAATAGCTTGCTTCATATAACGTTCTATAGCTTGAAGCATAGTAGCATCAGTAATACTGCACAATGCTCTAATAGCTGCTGCTCTGTACATGTCTACAACACATGGAAATATATATAGTATACATTAAAAAAGTTATGAGAATAATTTTCTAAGCTGAATTTACTTGATCTGTACCAATTATTATAATAAGGCATATTTTATTTGGAGTGTACCTTCTTTACCAGTCATATCTTTTGTAAGACTGGATGTTACAATAATGACATCATCAGCAACAGAACTGAGTTCTTTAATTCCCAAATAAACCATCCTTCTTAATATTACATCTTTTGATTGGAACAGTTTGGTCATAGCGAAGAAAACATCCGTGGCCTCTTTGGCACTCAAAGTTTCGCCCTAAAAAGGTAGCAGAAGTTAAATACTATTTACTAAGCAGATATGTGAATAAACAAATAATTACACAGATACGATATAAAAGCTTTTACCTGGTTCAATAAATACAACAGTTTTGTTAGTATTGGTGTACATTTTCTTGGATTTACACTAGTTTCATTAAAAACTCTAGCTTCTTGCAAAACAGTGGTTTTTTCCAGGTTTTGAAAAGCACTTGATCCCCCTAAAATAAAATACACTAAAATAAAAGAAAACATATCATATTATTATTTTTACCATCATCATCATGAGTATCCCTTTTAAAAGTACCCATTTTAATTAAAAACTTTTAAATAATTCGATTTAATTTCTTTACACGTCACATCAGCCGATGATCAAAATAAACGTCATAAACGTCAAGTCAAAACTCAAAACTGAAGTGTGGCAAAACAAGACGACAACATTGATACATAAAATAATGTTATGTTTTTTTAGAGAATTAGATGTTTTAGTCTCTTATTAATTATATTCAATTTGCATAATATAAACACCATAAAAGGTAAACTAAGATACGGATAATTTAGCACAAGCAAATATTTTGAAATTTATTATGTGAAATATATTATGTGCAATTATATGTGATACAAAGTCCTATTATTCTTATTATGGAAACGTCTAAACTGAGGCTTTGAAATCTCCATTGCATACATAACATTATAGTTTGTAAATTTGCATCTACATTTACATTTTATTTAAAATTACGACATTTAATTACAAACGTGTAATCGATATTGCCTACGTTGAAAAAGTAAAACTGTAAATTATTGCCTAACAACATAACCCTTACCAACATAACTTCATCTGACAAAAATTACTACACAATCAATTACGCACCTGTCACGCACAGGATAAAAGCACAACATTCATTATGTCATTGGGAGAGAAAACAGAAATGTCTCGCTTATACAAATTAGCTCAAAAATTTAATTGTTTTTATCTGACAGGTATGTGTGACAATATTTCTTTAATTTCTGATAATTTTTGGACAATATTTCATTTAAAATAAGTATGCAAATCTAATTTTAAAGCAGCTATGGCTGGCTATTGATCTTTAGTAGATACACCCATACAAATTTTTATAAAGTTAATTTGTGGTTTTGTAGGTTTAAAATCAACTGAATGTAAACCATTTTTCGTAGAAGGTTACCAAGTTGGTCTGGTCAGACCAGATGTGATGAAACAACTTATACGATATCCTGAGGTAGGCAAAAAACATTAAATTTACATGTCACTGGGTATTTATATTTCGAAAATTGTTATTTTAATTACCACTCCCGTAAAAAACGTAGTGTTAATGATATCAATTTTTCTTTTAGGTGTTTTTAGTTTCTTCCGGGTGTGTGGAGTTGAATCCTGCTTTCAGAGATTATGAGGAGAGAAGTGGTCATGTTGAGAGGGTGTTAAAAGAATTACGAGCAGAAAATGTCTTTATAGCATTGAAAGGCTGGCGAGATGAGGTTAGTTATCAATTATTTCATACTAATTTTATCAGAATAGTATTTCAGCAAGAATTTTACTCTAAATTGTTTCTTGCTGAAGAGTTATGCATAATATCAGAGAACAGTAATCTATCACTAAAATATACTTAATTATACTTAATTTAGATGTAATGCATTCAATTTGGACCATTGAATCATTGAAATAAAGTGTATAAATTATGTTGCAATTTCAAGCAATCCTGTTTTAACCTGTATTAATTGTGAATAAATTGAATAGAAATGGAGCTATATGTGAGCCTCATGGGACTCCAGAAGTAACATTTACAAATAATAAAATAGCTCCTTTGATATTCACATATTGTACTGTATTGCTTAAATTAACTGTTTATTGAGTTATTAGATATAGCAGGATACCAAAAGAATCCTATGAATCAACAGAGAGTAGTTTACAGACACCAGAGAAACTGGCTATGTAATTTTGATAAAAGATAAGATTAGTTGAAGTTGATTGATCCAAAACCATGCTATTCTTCAATCAAAATATTTTTCCAATGCCATGACAATTCAGGCTCACAGCATGAACATTGGTCTATATACTTTCTTTTATCTACATGTATTATCACCATTTTTATGAATTATCACATGAGTCACAAAGCTGTCATGGCACTAGGTACATGGAAAAGTTTGTGATTGTAAAGACAAACCAAATAAAATCTGCATTGGTTTAGATAAACAAATATATACACATTTTAACAAAGAATGAAGGAATATAATCCAGGCCACACCTCAACTTATCTTTTAGATTCATAATTGACTTATAGTGAGAATTGTATAAATGACTTATTGACCTTCTCTGTTCTATTTGTTAGATCTAACTGAATGTTACTGTAGACACTAGAAATAGTATTGCAAATAAATCTGCAAATGTTTTTAGTTCTTTACATTGAGAGCACAGAGTGAAAAGTAGGTCATTATCATGTGTTGACTGAGTACTTTTATATGGTAAATGGGGAACTTTTGTGGATATAAAGAGTTATTTTAGTTCCTTAGTAATTTAGTGAGGTAACCTGGAGTGCTTGCATACTTTTAGCAGCATAAAGCTTGATATTTAATTAAATATTATTTGATAAAAATTGTTGATTAAATAATCAATGTTTATAGAGTCTATAAAAGTATTCCAGAAGAAATGTATATACATAATTAAAAATATATATTTAATTCCAAAACAATTGCAATTTTAAAATCAAAATTATTTTATTTTTTTATTATTTTAAAATCTAATAATAATATAAATTATTTTAAAATCAAAATAAGTCTTAAATCCAAACTTTTTGAAATACCATATATATATTTTATAACCAAATGAACTTCATCACTTTCTTCACAAGAATGCATGCTCCGGTAAGACTGTTCTTAAATTTTTCTTGTTGAATTTTGGTTTTATCAAAACTCATTTTTGTGTTGACTGAAAGTTTTTTTAGATCTCATACTAGACTTTTTTACACTGGTAGAGTTTTTTGTCTTAGGTATTTACAGGATTTTTTTTAATGACCCAATACATTCCTTGCAGAAAAATATTACAATACATCTTTAAATGGGCCTTTAGGCCAGGATTTTTCCTGTAACTCCAGTGATTTATTTTATTGTACACTTTTTGTAGTTTTTCATTTTATTGACATAAAAACTATTGAACAAATAATAGTTTATTCCAATCAAATTGATTCAAGTACTGGCATAATTTTATGTATAACTTTTTCTGATCTGTATTTAGTCTTTTGTAAGATATAAAAATCTATAAATAAATCCAAGAAGAGCTGCCTATGTAATTTCTCTCAATCATATTGATATAATCGTTGTTGAGATTAAGAAGATCAATAATAAATAAAGACATTAAAAATATTTTTTTAATCGATCTATGAATAGTACAGTTGACTTCTGTATAAAAACAGCTTTTGGATTTAGTGAGCCGGAACTTAAAAGTTTGTATAAATGTTTCCTAAAAGTTGTTTATAAGTATAATTTCAATATACTATAGCCGAAAAATTAACAGAAAAACAATTTCAAGATAATATATAAGATTATATATATTATAACATCTTAACATCCCGCATTAAATAATAACTCACCCTTTAGATATAGAAAAAAACAAGATTAACGCAGATCAATTTCAAATATGATATGCATAATAACACAATTGATAGAAAAATACCACGATCACCACATAGAACTATGCAGTAATTTCATAGATTTCACAGCATTTGACTGTGTCGAGAGAATATTGTTAGAGCAAATGAAAAATCAAAGCATTCCGACATAGCAATTGATTAACAAAAACAACAATGGAAGGATTTCGAGAAAAATTCGTTGTTTTCAACTACTTTCTTCAACATATGAATGAGAATGGGAAAAATAAGAAAAGCCAGGAAAAAAGCCTTCTTAGAACTCACAACTGAAGCAAAGAAAACAGAAATAGAATTAAAAAAAAAAACAAAATACCTAATATATTTAAGAAAAAAGTAGACCACAATAAAGGTGATTAAAGTAGAAAACTATTCATATCAGGCAACGAAAGCTAGTAGAGTTACAACATACTAGTAGAAGACAGGAAACCTTAGCAGGAAGACCACATAAAAGTGGCAATTAGACCGATAGTCACATTTACAGTCAAGACAATGTGCTTCACAAGTAAAAGATGAAGAAAGATTAAGAATATTTGAGAATAGAAAGAAATTATGGGTCTAATAAGAATAGAAAATTGAGCAGAAGAATGAACCAGAGATAAGAGACTCGATGAATGGAGAAGATATAGTCAAATTCATTAAAGCACGGATACAGAAGCACATATATGAGGTGGATAGGACACATAGAATGAAGAGAACCCTTCCTGATTAAGAAAGTTACCAGATGCAATCCAAAAACAGAAAGACTGAGAGAAAGACCTAAAGAGAGATACAAGGACCAGAATATTAGAGACATCAAAATAATGACAGTAGGAAACTGAAAAGAAGTATTTAAAAACAGAGAACAGTGGTTCACTGCAATAAAACAATCAGAAGAACTTAGAGAGCGGCGATCATTCTATCAGGAATGGAAAGCCTTGGTGCTTTGATGATGTTTATTTTTACGATGACATGTGCCAAACCGTTATTGTTACACTTTTATTTCGCTAATTTTCTCTTTTACACACTGTAAACTTGATATTTTTTTCGAAGTATTTTACCTCGTATCAATTTTTGTTGTAGATATATTTTTCAAAATATTCAGAAAAACTGATAAAAAATGGGTTTTGCAACATCAATTTTTGCGATCTAAAGCAATTGAGGCGTTTTATCAGACACTATTGAGAACAAAAATCGATTGCTAGCAATTCTGCTTGAAATATTGTATTTCCAAGGGCTTTTGATGGTCTGGTGTTATGACTCTATTCCTACTTACCTACTCCCTTTTGTTATTTAAATCCATCGGTTTAAAACGTGAGGGCATTTGCTGTGATTTGTGCGGTTTTGTTCTTTGTTAATTCATACTGGTTTATGATACTATTTAGTTTGAGATTGAAACCTCATTTTGCAGTAAATCTGTAGATGCCCAGTCAGATCGCTGGCTAGAAGTAGATGAAAGTGACAGGGTCACCTTCATCTACTTCTAGCCATTGTAAAACATCTTACTCAGCTACATGTTCTCCGACATTATTGTATTGTCCTACAGAAATTAAATCTATGTCTGCATCTGAGCCATCAAACAAATTCTTCCAACCAATTTTTAATGTTTGCTCTTTAACCTCTTCCCATGCTGCAGCAAAATTAAAAATTGTTGATTTTAAATTGTAAGACCTTAAGTTTTGCAAGGTACGCTGCCCTCTTGTATCTTCTGCATTATCTTCATCATGCAATACAACCATTACTTCGTCTAAAAACTTTCTGCGATATATTCGTTGGGTTGCCAAAATTATTCCCTGATCCATGGGTTGAATAAGCGATGTTGTATTTTTTGGCAAAAACATACAGCTAAAGTTGCCATCTTCTGAATGTAGAATATTTTCAGAGGGGTGAACAGGAGCATTGTCTAAAAGCAATAAACATTTCACCTCTTCGGGCGGTCTTTTTAGTTTTAAAACCTTTCGAACGTGTGACTTCCGAATTATCTGCGGAAAAATCGGTATCGGTTGCAAAAATTATACCTCTTGTGACTAGTTTAAAAGATTTTCTACAAGGAATACGTACAGAATGTTCCAGCACGTCCAATATCAAAGAAGGCCTGATACATGGTATGGCAAAAGCTACGTATTTAGATCCTCGTTTCAAAAGAAAAGGTTTTGATAATACCAACGCAGTGATTCGCGTTAAAGAATCTTTGTCAACCGAGATGCGGAGGCTTCTTAAAGAAGATCAACAAATGGAAACTTCAGAAATGCAAATTTCAGTTGCCACTCCTGATTCAGATAGTGATGAAGATTCCATATGAAAGAGTTTTGATGCAAAAATTTCGAAGAGCCAGTCAACTTTAGCGACTTTAATAATTGAAGAAAAACAATACACAGAGGAACAGAATATTAAAAGAAAAGAAGATCCTTTGAAATGGTGGAAAACGAGGGAAGTAGTTTACCCTACTTTGGCAAAACTAGCGAAAAAATATTTATGTGTAACTGCTACGTCTGTGCCTAGTGAGCGAATTTTTTCCAAAGCAGGTCAGGTAGTGTCAGACCGTAGGAATAGACTTAAGCCAAAAAATGTGGAGAAATTAGTATTTTTAAACGGAAATTCAAATTTACTGTAAATAATTATTATATTTTTTAAGTTAAGTTTTTTTTAGTTTCAATTTTTCAGGAATTCTGATTTTTTTTCTTTTTCTTTTATTTAGATTTTTTAATTGCTATAATTATTTACTAGGTACCTACCTTTTTATTATTTCCTATACACTTAACTAAAGTAAATAACAAATAGAATAATGTATCTGTATTATAAATAATTTATTAAATTTTATTAAATATACTTATAAAAAGTAAGAAAACGATATTTGTTGCTAATAAGAATAAAAAGGTATCTAGTAAGTAAATATTTTATTATTTTTTATATTTAATTATTCTATTTAATATATACTATTAACTTAAGAAATTATTTATATACTCAA